>NC_062524.1:10568474-10810974 GCF_022655615.1 Tachysurus fulvidraco | reverse complement strand
TTTTAAGGTTTGTGCTTGCAGACTCTTGTGTCTTCTTCAACAATGCAAGCATTATCTTGTTGTATTATGTGTACATTATCTTGTTTATTATCAGTTCATAACCTCCTGGTAGAACCAGGTATTGGGGTTGAAGTATCCAGGTGTTAGAAAAATCCAAACACCATCCATTTATATTTACGGCATTTAGCAGACACCTTTATCCAGAGTGACTCACATTTTTATTTCGATTTATACAACTGAGAAATTATGGGGTAAAGGGCCTCGATCAAGGGCCCAGCAGCAGTGGCATCTTGGTGGAACTGGGATTTAAACTCATGATCTTCCAATCAGAAGTCCAACACCTTAAACACTATGCTACCAAATCACTCAAAGGGCATTTTTAACAGCAGAGTACTGGATTAACAAGGGTAAGATCAAACACCAGTTTCAGTCTTTAACCTTGAGTGGGATATGAACTCATGTCTCTGTGATCAGAGCGCATCGTGCTAACCATCACACCAGGAAAGCACTCTGATGTAATGGTTGGAACTTCACAATAACTGCTGAATAATCAGCCACAAAAAAATGATCCACTAATCTGCTATAAGCTGGTATCTGATTTTGATTTCATCTTTTTGATCACGAAACACATGACTCCAATTCTAATCATAGCTCAGATTATAATTCAACCCTATTTTGTATTGCAAAATATGTTCTTCTGAAACCAACCACCATAACAACCTATATTGTTCAATTCTGCTACTCATCCTGATTATTCAACCCTTTTCAATAAAATTCGTTCAGCCAATTATTCAATTCATTTATCCCTTGTTTATCACTGCACATGTTGCAGTAGACTTGGAGACTCCCAGAAAAGCTGGACATGCAGTAATATGGACACAATAGTTAGAGACTCCAGTTCAACAAACATTTACACCAGCTTGTTTTAGGGGAACCCAGACAAATGGGATGAATGAGACATGGAGAACATGCAGAATGCACAAAGACCTTAAGGACTATGAAGTTCATTAGTTATTTCACCGCAAGCAAAATCTACAGAAGCTGGACACTATGATGGGTTTTTTCTAAACCATTTTACACAAACCATGTCAGGACAGGTAGACCTCTTCTAAATTGAACAAGAATTCTTAACATGCATAATTCCTGGGAGAGTCCTGGAATAATCACCAGCATCTCTGAGATCAGGTTTTGACTTGTATTGGACACCTGTTGGTTACATTTTAAGTTTTTGTGACTACTATAGACTTATCTTAAGCACGCTTGCACTTACAGATGATAAAATGTGGCAGATTTAACCCATATGGGTACTGAAAATAACAACGTTACATTGACATTCAGATGAATCATATATTAATATATAATATTATTCAGAGTAAGAGTATGTTGAATGTCGAGATTAGACTTCCACTGTCTGATACCACATTAAAAAAATGTGGGAAATTTGTTTTCTCATTTAAAATAGAAAAGAAACACATTCTGAACATCTTTAAAAGAAAGGAAGTAAATGCACAGTGTTGAATATTTTACACCCTCCTATTAAAATGCAAGCAAATTGGTAATATTGACCATGTTAACTCCTTTGTACCAAACATCACATTTTCCTTATGTCTAATATCAATAATGTTGAAGCATGACAACACTCCAAAAACACTTAATTTGATCTGGATCATAATGTCCACGCGGCTCAAGCGTAAACTGTCATTAATGCAAATAAGGTTTAAATCAAATACTACAAAACTCTGAAATTAATGTAAATATGTCAAAGATTTTACTTCACACTGTCAGGAATATCATTTTTAAAATTGGCATATTGAATGAGTAATTAATCCAAAATAGAAGCATTATTACCAGTGGCCTGTGTATATATATATATATATATATATATATATATATACACACAGACAGTGTGTGTGTGTGTGTGTGTGTGTGTGTGTGTGTGTGTGTGTGTGTGTGTGTGTGTGTGTGTGTGTGTATGTGACTGTTTCTTCCATATGTTTTATTCAATACTGTAGTTTCAGCTCTTGGTGGCTTTACAGTTGAGTTATTTTGTGTCCTATCAGAGAGTACACTTTGAACAGATCTTTTATGAGGAGAGTAGTTATTAATAATTGTGTTTATCAGACTCCAGAGCACTATAATATAATCCCAGTGTACTCTACTGCGCTTTGTACCCGAGTGTCGAGTGCCGAGAGTACATTTCTGCAGCACTGTCGTCTTCTTTATCGCATCTTCTTAATCTTTGTCTTTGAACTGCCGTCTTGTCGGTCATCTTTGTTTTTGGGTCTTCATCAGCAATCATTTGAAGACTTCAGCAGGAAGGATCTAGTGTTGTGTCTGTAATGAACTCAGAAATGATGCCGACCTGTTAATATCTCAGGAGCTTTCATCTCAGAGAGTTACCATTCTTTCTTGTCAAAGTTCGACTTGCCATATTTTCTAGTTACAATGGAAGCATGTCTTTAGTAACGCAAGAACAAGCTGTATACAGCTACTGTATATATCATCTCATATATATATCACGTTATTGCCTATGTACTCTTGTTTTTTGTTTTTGTTTCCTACTTTTTGATTTCTTGTGATGTTGTTGCTCTAACATGTGCTGCTGTGTTCAATTCAATTCTACTTCAATTCTTAAATGTCCCTTATTGGTGATTAATAGAGGTACATATCATATCATATGCTCTGTAAAACTGCTTTGAGACAATGTCTATTGTAAAAAGCGCTATACAAATAAACTTGAATTGAATTGAATTGAATTGAATTGAATCATATCATATCATATCATATCATCTATTTTAATCTCATCTCATTTCATCTCATCTCTGTGCCTTAAGGAATATAAGATTTAACAAATACTGGATACAATCAACAATCTGATAACATCTCGCTAAAGCTCCTATCCATCTGAAGTATATCATTATTAAATAAAGCAGTGTATTTGGGAAGTGACAGGTACATGGCAAGAATAATACAAAATGATCTTCTCATGCAGAACCTGACCTGTTTTTTAATTGTCTTACAGAATGGTACCTGTGCTCATTAAACAGACCATCGCTGTTATTATTAATACTCACATCCCACCCACTGTGACTCCTCAAAGCTGATAATCCTAAAAGTTGCACTACATAATGATTGACCCTTGAAGGAATAAGAAGCTGTCAAAGTTCTTTAAAATATGGTACGTGTTGAGTGACTGGGGATTTTCCCTCTTGAGGCAGTGATTTGTAATCCAAGCTGCCTTCTAAAAACAGATTTTAAGCTCCTTCTTTACAAACAGTCAGGTATGTTGTATTGTATGTTTTGTTTCTTTTCATATTGTCTTAAATAGATACAATAAGAATGAATTTATTCATCTGATCCAAAGGCCCAATAGCAATTTCCTTATAAAATGCCACCAGTAAACACAATACATTTATTAATCTTTAGTAGTCTAATGTAAATTTAGGATAGCTTTTGAGGTTTTATTGTTAGTTTTTAAGACTTTTCTTTAGGTAAGATACTCATTCAGACATGATAAGACCATAATAAAGGCATAAATTAGATTACATTACATTACATTACAATAGATAGATTAATCCCTGGAGCTGTAAAGCAACCATTAACATATTAACAAATTGTTAGAACATATTCTACAGATGTTGTTGATATTAAATATTACAGGCTTAAATGTGTTTATTTGATTTCAGGATTTAAGTCTCCACATGTGTGTGGATATGTTATTGAGAACGGACCAATAAGGATGAAATCATCTGCTTAAATCTGGCTCCCTTTCACCTTAATAATAGACTTTTGACTTCCTCTGCCTCTGCCAATGAAGTTCATAGGTGTATTGTAATGCATGTGATCATAACCTGGTGTTAATGTTATAACTCTTATAGTTATGTATGTATGTGTGTGTGTGTGTGTGTGTGTGTGTGTGTGTGTGTGTGTGTGTGTGTGTGTGTGTGTGTGTGTGTGTGTGTGTGTGTGTGTGCGTGCGTGCGTGCGTGCGTGTGTGTGTTTTAACCTTACAGTAGTTACTAGTATTATTTTTCATTATTCTCGTTACACATTTACACATTTACTTCCTGGTTTCCAGTAATTACCTGTGTGTGTGTGTGTGTGTGTGTGTGTGTGTGTGTGTGTGTGTGTGTGTGTGTGTGTGTGTGTGTGTGTGTGTGTGTGTGTGCGTGTGTGCTGTGTGTGTGTTTGCTTATTCATGATTATGAATTACGTCGATTATTGAGTTCTGTTATTTGTTCTCAGACCACTTCCTGGAATATGGCTCATGATTCAAAGATTCAACATAATAAAGTTCAAGTTCATATAAGAATAGTTTATTTATTTAAACTGAGATTTCAGGATTTTAAAGAAACAGGGTTAACAAATGCATCTAGTGGGACTTTTAATAGTAGTAGTAGTAGTAGTAGTAGTAGTAGTATTGTTGTTGTTGCTGATGTTAAATATGGATTAAACACAAATGACACAATACATTATGACATTGTCAAGTTTGCCATTTATTCTATTTTAAAAACTGATTACTTGTCAATTACATTAGTACGTTTCATTTCTGAAACTCTTGCTCTTTCAAGTTTTGAGATCCATCATTTTAGAACACAAAGAAGTGCTGAAATATTGTTGAGTTGCAGATTTCAGCAGTGCTTCAGTCGGCATTAGTTCCTCAAAACCCATACCTGTGGCAGTCCAGCTGGCTTCACAGAGAACAAAGGCCACATGCTGCCTGGTGCGCAATACGCCAAAAATTAAGCACAGATGTTAGACAGTTGCAGTTGGCCCAAAATGATGTTTTATAGCCACATAAATTTATCAAAAGCACTTGTGTTTGAAGTGAGGGTAAGAGCCATGCATCATATCGTTGACATGCCACAGAGCTTTGAAGTCAATCCTACGTATTTCAAAGACATATCTGATTTTACTTTTTTTGTTTTATTGAACTGCTTTTCTGTTGAATCTGGCTGTGATTTACTTGCATTACATATCCAGTTAAATAGATGGGGAAGAAGATAAAGAAGAAGAGGAAGGAATTATGAAATACACAGGTGTGGGGCAGTTTCAGTGAAATCAGCATAATTCACAGTAATTGAAACCTAAATGGAGACTGTGGTTTATCGAGGGGTGGTCTATTCACTGCAGGGCCACTTTATCCAACTTAAAACCCTATAATTTTGTCTCAAAGCCTCTATTCATTCATTATCTGGAATTTCCTATGTGGAAATGCACACCATCGCACATCTTTACCTGAAGATTTGGAACAATGGAAAATATGGATTAATAGCATCGTCCTGCTTGATGGTAATTGTTTATAATTGTAATTGATTTGTTTTAAATATTCTTGTCTGTTCTGCTGGATATGTAGACATTTTGGCAATACAGTTTTTTCCTGATGGGGAAATCATGCTTTGAGTGGCACTCAGTTGGAGGAGCCCTAATTTAAGTGTTTGTATGAGTTTTTAATGCCTCCTGGTGCTTAAGAGAGGAGTAAAAAGCCTCCACGCTGGCCGAGACCACAGCATGCTGACTGCTCACTTTTCCTTAAGATAATGAGCTTGCATAAAGCACAGCTCAGGACAAGGCTTGAAAATCTTCCCCACTATTCATCTTTTGCTTCTCTTAATCTTGCTTATCTAGATAACCTTTCGTGTCGCCGCAGCTACAGTATACGCCTTTCAGTGGTCCTTTCAACTGTCCCTAGTGAACAGTATATTACATAATGATTCCACACAAGGGAAATAAAACACAAGCAACTGACACACAAAATGCCATTCATCATAACATGAAAGCCTAAACCTATTATTACATCGCACCAAAACAAACCAACAAAGAGTGTTCAGACCCAGATCCTTCAGCAGACTGTGTTGAGAAGGAAAGGCACATTTAGATAGTTTCCCAGAAGGAAGCCCAGTGAAATGTCAGGGTAAGATTAGGTGGGGTTCCTTTACAACAATACACATTACAAATAGCTATATGGAATCTGGATGTTGGATCGTACTGTTCTGAGGTTTAGTATGCGTCTTAAACTCTTAACTTTAAAATGTTTACATTTTAATGTTACATATTAAAATAAAAAAGAAGTTGCAAATGAAACATTATTAGCCATATATTCATTTAGATTATATTCATTTCGTACCACCATTTTCCAAAATATTGTGATACAGGCAAACTTTAGGAGTTTTCTGATCCAAAAAAAGCTATTTCTTTGCTTCTTCAAACCTCCTGGGGCTTTTCCAGGAAGCAGACCTGGCAACCTTCACCGAATGACTAAACTTAATCCTCAGAATGTCTCCAAAGGCAAACTCTGGTTTTCCAGTTTCAACCCCCAGTCCAATGGGGTTGATCATGATGATGATTGTTTATATTAGTATTAATATATTTATAAGAATAGTATTTTCCATAATGAATTTCAAAAGTGCTAAGTGTGTATCTTATTCTACATGATTTTACATAGAAAAACTCAATACTGAGAGTTTCTTTCCACTCAGATGCTGAACAGAAATAAACCTGAGCTCTCAAAAGCAGCCCAAAGATACAAGTAAAGGGTTGTCAAAAAATTGTGACATTTAAGCAATAGGTGAACAGAAGGACAGAGCTGATGCCAAGAATTTCCTACAAATGCTTTCCCAGTCCCCAAGATATCCCACCCCGTGTGTCTGTTGGAACTGTAATACACAAAATAGCTCAGAAAGCCAAAGGTACGTTAATCACAGGGTGTGAAGGAGAGCACAGAGGAAAAGCCCGGGCTTCTTTCCTGCCTCTCTTTAACTGCACAAGGCAATGGCTTTCCCCATTTTACACAAACACACAGTCACATAAACACACATATGTGGGGCAGATCTTCCATCACAGTTTCCATCAGCATGCTGTTAAAGCTTCCTGACACTGGATATTTACAAGAAATGAGGGGGAAAGTAAGATGACAGGAAAACTAAGCATTATTTCTTTCTAAAAGAGAAAGCAGAGAGCAAACAGAAGCTTGGACAATAATGAGTTACAGAATTGTAAAGTATAAGCTATTATCTTACAATTGCTGTAGGTTATTTGATTGCAGAATCTCTGCAGCCATAAAACGAACAATCCACTTACAAAGATGAGTGTCCACAAATCCACATGCGCTCATACTAAACAAAATAGTTTTCAGACAAATTCTCCAGACAGACAGCTAATTTGTTTAAATATTGTGAAAAAGTGCTATACAAGTTGAATTGGATTGAAATGGGGGGCACGGTGGCTTAGTGGTTAGCACGTTTGCCTCACATCTACAGGGTTTGGGGGTTCGATTCCTGCCTCCGCCTTGTGTGTTTGGAGTTTGCATGTTCTCCCCGTGCCTTGGGGGTTTCCTCTGGGTACTCCGGTTTCCTCCCCCGGTCCAAAGACATGCATAGGTTGATTGGCATCTCTGGAAAATTGTCCGTAGTGTGACTGTGAGTGAATGAGATTGTGTGTGTGTGCCCTGCGATGGGTTGGCACTCCTTCCAGGGTGTATCCTGCCTCAATGCCCGATGATGCCCGAGACAGGCTTCAGGCTCAGGCTCCTCGTGACCCGAGAAGTTCGGATAAGTGGTTGAAAATGAATGAATGAAAGAATGAATGGATTGAAATGAATATATGTCAAGAGCTTCAGTTAACGTTCAGATCCAACACGAGAATTAGGAAAAGTGTGATTTGTGTGACTTTAAGCAGGTGGGCTGGTTTGAGTATTTTATAAATTGCTAATCTTTTGGATATTTTGGGGGAAATTTTTTTTAATTCTTTTGGCAATTTCACACATAACAGTCTCTAGTGTTTAAAAAAAAATAATTCTGTGTGTTGATGATAGAGACAACATGTTGATGATAGAGAACAGAGGATAATAGCCAAACTAGTCTCAGCTGACAGGAAGTCTACATGCTTACAAATTAGCATAGCTTTGCTGAGCAGAAAAGCATCTCAGCATGCCCAACACAAAAACCGTTGATGGTTGGGCTGCAACAGCAAATGACCAGACAAGTCATATTCAATTTAATGCTGCTGATCATCAGTGTCATCAAATGTCATCTAAAAATGCACTATTTGTTTGTGTGGAATCGGCAAAAAAAGAAAATATGTTTCTACTAATAACAAATGCTGTTTGAGGTATCAAAAGCATCACTTTTGGGTGTCAGTAGGAAAGACCTAACAGTGTGATGAAGTGAGGAAAGGATTGCTGGCACATATTAGGCGTCTGATACCTGATCATCACCGTATACAGTATCTCCAGATGGTCCTAGTAACGGCTTTCATTGCTTCTGTGGCCTCCAGTCCCTGGATTGCAACCCAATCAACCCTCTTTGGGATTTGCAGCCTTCTAATTTGCAGTGAACTGTGCAGTACAATCAGTTCCACATGGTACAACATTCTTGCACAACACATCAACCATACTGTATAGCCCAAGCCTAGGTGAATTCCCAATGATCTTTTCACACCTACAACCAATCTACAATATTTATACATAGATTTTAATTAGAAATGACCTTAAGAGACTGAAATCTAACAAATTGTCAAATCTTCCATTAATTAACCTTTCAAAGCTTGGGGGATATGCAAGCAGGAATGAAGGAAAATCTCCAAAACCAGGTAGAAAAATACATAGCATATGAGTAAATAAGTATTTCTCTAATTATGAGATAAAGACCAAAATAACAGTTCAGAACAAAAAGGAGTTGATGGAGCTGCAGGACACATGGGTGCTGCATGTATACAATCTTTGGACTTGTGAACTGCCCATGGTGCATCAATTGGTTATATGAAGTAAATGTGGACTTTCTAATCAAACAGATCATCTGATAGAGGAGCTGGATGTATCACATACCTGTAGGACCGGCTGTCAGAGCAAGGATCTCTAAACATTCTCTCTTCAACCTTCTGGAGAACAACAGCAAGTATAACAAGCATCTATCCACTACAATGGTGCCAGAGGTTGATTGATGCAATAGAACAGCAATTAGTTGGTACACTACATGTTTTTAAAAGAAACATTGCAGTTGACCACAATCTCTATAAATTCCATAGATATTGTAGCTATATTCGCAACCATTCTTCTCCTTGCCTCGTATACACAGAAGAACCACATACCCACCTTATGGAGGTATTTCTAATCTAATAATTTGGGCCTACAGTCTGAATCCTTCAAAGCTGTCCATAGACCCTCTTCAAGTCCTATCATCATCTATTCACTATTTTGTGCAATTTTCCTTTCCATTTGGAATTCCATGGCTGCTGGCTCGAGTTGGGTTCCTCATCCACGTATTAGCCTTGATTTCATTCACTCACTTGAGTTATCTACCAGCTATTATTGTTGGGCAGTACAGCATTCCCCTCTCAGTACCTCTAACACTGATCCTTTTTGCTGATCTGAGTTATTGATCAGCATTTAGTACCCTGCAGGCCTGTGAACAGTTGCCATGATCACTGATGTGTGCCATGTGCATCAAACTTTCTCCACCATACTGTGCTGATCAACACTAAGCTTCATCGAGTTTGGTGGTATGACTAAAGAAATATCATCTTCGAAAGAGGCACTGAATCAAGGGTTTAGACTTTTAGTTTTAGGCAAATTGTGCATACACATGTTCTACTCATATATATAGCATATAAAGAGAGATCATTACTTATAAATTAAAGTGTAGAAACCAGGAAGTAAGGTGCAGTACCTGTGCTTGGCACCATCATTCAATAGTTCTTCAAAACTGGAAAATATATATTTATTCCAATGTGGGTGCCCAAATATAAGTGCACAGGGCTGACCCAGAGAAGGCTAGCTACTTTAGCTACAGAGCTGTTAACTGTGATGTCAGTATAGGAGGTAAATTGATCTTTTTCATCAGAAGGTGAGTAAGTTGATCTGGGGCAAAAAGCATATAGTAAATTTTGATTAAAAAAAAAAAAAAAACTGTGACATGTGCCTCTAGCGGTCCGGACAATGCAGCCTCTAATGTACTCCAGACACAGGAATCCCCCCACCCCCACCCCCTTCCCGGGTTTAGCACATGCTTCAATTAGCTGCTCTTCAAAAAAATACATTTTTTTCTAAAGATCTCATTTAATGCCCTGGCACATCCTCTGGAAGGTAACCTTCTCTGTTTTAGATAAACATACACGCCATAAAGCAGCTCTGAGATATAACAGTAGTATAGAATTGACTTACAACCAGAGCAGCCCTTGGATCTTCCCCATGATCAGTCACAGCAGAGGACTTAACAGAGGAGTTACACAGCATGCCCAGGCTTGTCTCAGAGTGAGAGCTGAGAGTTGTGAGAATACGAGACAAGTGTGTGCACGCAACAGTGATAAAGGGCTCACACAAATGCTTAACCAAAGTAATCTGGGATTAAACGAGCTAAACCTTTCATTTAGCAGCACTGGCACACAGTGAAGTATTTAATTATCTGTGAACAGTGTAAACTTTGCGTGCCACATGTAATTTAGTCTTTTTCACTTACCTGCCTTGAGGTTTTTCTCAGAATTACACCTAATTTGCTCTAATACTATCACATTTATATTCTAGAGTCAATCTTTCGCTAGTCAAAATTCTGTGGTTTCACACAACGTTGGCCAAGGGAGTAGTGTTGCCACCTTAAAGCTCCATGGTCCTGGTTCTATCTTGATCTTGGGTTACTGTTGGTGATGAGTTGTTCATGTTTTCCATGTGTCCATGTGGATTTCTGCTGAGACAACATGCATGTAGATAAAGTGGCTATGCTAAAATATGCATGGGTGATTGTTACATCTACCCAGCACATCTCTATACCAACAGAAAATGCTTCTTTATTTCATCATCATCCTCTTCCTTCAAACACTTCCTGCCTCAAAACTGCACCATTGACCTACATCCTGTCTCCTCACCTTTATGCAACAGAGCATATCCCCGGTCATTGCCAGTTACCAATGTAACAAAGAACATATTTAGAAATACACCCTGAACCTAGATCATTTAGCCCATCTTCTAGTTCATATAGTCCTATGTACATGTGAGGAGAGAAGAAATATTCATAAAGTTAGACCAGTGCAATGCATAAACAGTTGAGTAGGCTCAACTTATGGTGAGCCTACTCCTCCTAGATTGTGCATATGTTGTTGTTGATTCAGCTGCTCCCTGTTCGTGGTCACCACAGATCAAATGGTCAACATATTTTATTTGGTTCAGGTTTTACACAGGATTCCCTTCTTGATGCAACCCTCCCATTTTATCTGTGCTCGGATTCAGCACTGAGAGTCAGTTCTTCAATGGCTGGGTTAGTTCCCTGTCCGTGAATCGATCCTGGGCCATCACAATGAGAGCGTGGGATCCTGCCACTTAAGGAATAATATATATGAAATAATAAATAAAAAAATTAAGTGGATGGACGAGATGGCATTAAAATAACATCATAACCACATTTGTCAGGTATTGTTGAAACCACTGGAAAACACCTTTTGTGTCAACCCTCCTAAAGCTCTTGGGATACATCCTGGATGACAATGGTGGTGGGAACTGACATATTGGTTGAGCCAGTAATATCATGGTCATGATCCATTAAAACAAAGGTAATACAGCAAGTTCTACTTGTGATTCATTAAAGGATTCAACTCCATGCTGACCCCTAATTACAATATAAGTGGAATGAAGCAGATTTCCAGCCATTCCAGATACTCTCAGCTCCCGCTATTCCTGTGGAACCCACTGAAGTACAAATGGACAAACTTAAAAAGCAGCACATGTCCAACACCAAAGAGACATCTGCAGATAGAAGTTCCAAGCCTACAAAAATCATCGGCCTCACTTACAGCTGCATACCTAACTCAGAAGGACTTTGCTTGACTCATGGTAATGAAGCAAACAGATGGTGTGTCCCATGGACTGAGAGGGGTACAGTGCTGAAGAAAGATCAGGGGTTGCTAGTAAGTGTATCTGAAGCAATTCATGAGTCATTACAGACAGAGAGACAAGCTGTATTATAAGTGTGGGTTGACTTCAGGAGGCGCCATATGGCCACATCGCCATCCCATCCAGAGTGTATTACTGTCTCAGTGTTCCTGGCGTAGTCTCCGGATCCACTTCAGTCTGGAGCAGGAAAAACAGTGACTGAAGATGAATGAATGTATATGACACATATAGTTGATGAAACACTACTAATGTGTGAAACATAAAGAACAGGATCAAGTTACACATTATTAAATGGTGCTTTCATCGCTCAAAACCAAGTATATCACTATATCTTCCAAAAGTTGAAAATATAAAGACAAATAAATGAGATGAATAAAATGCCAAACATTTATCATTCAAAACAACACAGGACAGATATGTTCTCTTCCTATAAACAACTGAAATTGATTCAGCTGTAATTATTGCCATCTAGTGGCAGACCTACTAACATTACCTGCTGTATCTTTATTTCCCAGTTGTTGTTGTTGTTGTTGTTTTTTTTTATGTAAGTATATTGGCCACATGCCACAAGCACATAACCATGAATCTTTTTTTCTATTTACAGATTCATTCTCTGCTCATTTCTGGTCACTGACTTTTAAGATAACATTTAAAGGGTCCATAAAGGTAATCGTTCTGAACTACATTTCTGGGTCGCTTTTATCTACAGTACCAGTGTGCGCTGTTTTACCCCTAGACATTCTATAGTGAATCAATTCACCCTAAAGGGAATCGACTCACCCTAGGTCTGACTGGTTCCCTGAACCAGGAATCAGTGCTCATTGTGTATGAACTAGACAGGAAGTTTTTAAAGGCAGATAGCTACTGATGATGGTATTTAATAAGCTGATAAGTTTATAGAAGCACAGTTATATGTATAACCACTATTTATTAGCCTATGTATTTATAGGCCATAATCGGTTTGACACAGACTTTGTCGGCAGGCATCACATCCTTTACCTCATTATCAATTCCCTGACTGTGGCTTTATGCTTTAAGTTGAGATCTGTTCCACTGAGGTTACACTGCCACACACACACACACACACACACACACACACACACACACACACACACACACACACACACACACACAAGACCTGTACACCAAATGTGCTTGTCCAGTGAGTTTTTAAATTTATTTGTGCAAATATTGCAAAGGTAAAGAATAGCAGTTAAGCATGATTGTTCCGTACTCATATTTTCCCTACTAAATTTGCATATTCATGAACCATATCTGGATTTCATCCACACCATATTTTCATATCCATACAGGTCCATATCCTAGAAATATATTTTTGTCCTGAAAACACCAAGAACATCAAACATTGGATCGAACATGACCAACTCAAGTAAAATAAGATGAAGATAAGAAATCACATGACTTGCTAATAATAAGTAACTTTAAGATCCATTGTGTGACTACATAGTGATTAGGGAATAAGGGAGACTACAACCTTTGTTTTTTAAACCATGATAGGCAACAAAATGCAAACAATATTTTTTCCAGCATGCACAGTCATTTGCATAAAGAAGGCTGGTCTTAGTGCACCTCAATAATGTAGCCTCGAAGGCCAGATAAATGGATCCCAGAGTTCATTCATCATACACAACAAATATATTCATGATAAATTATTGCTGTTTAAATCAATTTCCAATTGCATATTGATTCGCTGCTCTTTTTGTGACACACAACATATGAACTCAAACAGCAGATCTGATGGAATACATGGCGTTTGATCCACTGCTTTTGAACGTTTATAGTCATAGTGCTGATGTTTCTCAACATGGCGGCATCCATGCTAGGTTGGTTAGCAGGTGTGATTCGTGAGCACATCTGAGGTAAGAGTTGATATTCCTGACTGTTCAGTCTTGTTTTCAATCTGTAGATTGTGTTGGAGACTGCATAGCTACGTGCTAGCTAGCTAAATCGTTAGCCTCAGACATTACAATCAGTTTATACTGCGTCCATATTTCCGAGTAGCCTAGCATTAGTGTTCTCTTGACTTGAACTACTTAAACCACTTGCTTGTGTGACTTTCCGAAGTTATTCTCTCGTTCCCAGTCAATAAAGAGCACAGAAAAAATCAGATCTTGATGAACGAGCCAGACTATTTCAAGTAGATGATTATATCTATATATTTGGACAATTCAATATTCCCATTATTAAAGAGCAGCCCTTATATTTGGTGATCTAAGTGAAAACAACTGACCTGCAGGTTTTCTAACAGCCTTCAGGACGTTGTGTGTTTTTTTTCCAGTGATCTCTCCATTTTTGTTCTTAACAATTGCTCTGTAAAGAATCATCAGTTTCTTTTTTGTATTCTTTAAGCAGGTGATCGGTGCTGTAAAAAGTGTATTTTGAATCTCAGGTCTTTAAATCTTTCACTGGTCTCAAGCTACACATGTGCTTGAGTCCTGCTGCTAGAACTGGAAGTATTGATTTGGTTAAGAGATTGTGAGCTGCTCCGCTTTCCCTTGTGATGATGTCTGTGGGATGGTGTCTTCCAGGCTTTTGAGATTTTGGGCTTCACAGGAGAAGGACCTGAAGCAGGAGAGATGGTGGGTAGAGTGGCTAAGGTTTGAGACTTGCTTTGAGGACAAGGGCTGGATTCGTGAGGAGAGCATGTCGCTGTATCCAAAATGCCATTAGTATCCTGACAGAAGGACAAAGAAGAAAAGGAAAGGAAGTAGAAAATCAGGAAGGAAGCAAAGAAGAAGAAACAATTAATGACATTGATTAGAGGAGGTGAAATTATGGAGAAAGAGAAAACATATTGAGAAAAAGAAGAAAGTCATTAAACAAAGAGAGGGAAAATATAAGCAATTAGGGCAAGATGTAGCAAAAGGTTACACAAACATTAAACAGCAAGATTTAGAGAATTGGAAAGAACTCATGCAGGTGATGATTAAGATGGAGGAAAAGGTTTCAGGCAGTTATGTTCTATATACTATGGCACATGAAGCAGCTCTATAAACTTGCCATTTCATCATGACATCAGCACTTTCTGCCTCTCTAGCAATGACTCAGGCACTGAATGAGCACAGAATGAGACCGAAGCCTGCATTGTTAAACTAAAACTCAGTAAAAAAGGATTGACCTTTAAAATAATGTCACTTTCAAACAAACTACTTATTAGGTTAATATGATGCTAATTTTATAGCATAAATAAAAAAAAAAAAATTTAACCCATATATTGAGTTTGGTTCTTCTTATTATTACTGTGAAGCTGCTTTGAAGAGAAATGAAGAGGAAGAGTAGTGCTGAAGGAGATCTGATGGTCATTGGGGTGTAGTTTAGAAACTGCTGCTCATTGTGTTGTTCAGCCAGGCAGCATGCAGAGCCTATCCGTGCCAGGTTAACTGGCGAACCAAAGCCGATGCCTGCTTCTTACTGACCTCCCCATCCCACTGCTGATCCCAATTCATCAACTGGCACAGGTCAGTGCAAAGGCCAGACAATCATCCTCCTAAACATACACCCATAGTCATGACTGTTGCAACTCGAATGGATAAATGAGCTAAAAGTCACGAAGGCTTTTTTTGTTTTATTTTAAGTCTAAAATAAAAACACAAACAAAATCTGCTTGTACAGCTTAAAATACTTGTTTTTCAATTAGAGTTTATTTAACAATTGTAAAATATAAAGTTAAAAAAATAGACACAAACAAAAAGCATCAACCATTAGATAAATAGAAATAGACGTACAAATTTTTTACAAACGCTTTGTTTCGAAGCAAATCTCCAAAAAAAAAAAAAAAGTACTGTATCTAGTGTAGAGGTAATGAGCTAATTATAAGCAGAGGTTCTCTTTCTAGCACAATCATAATACATAAGGCATCTAAGGCGGGTTCCAAAGACATCAACATTGAAGCGAATCTCATATGCACTACTCGTACGCTCATATCTAGATCAAGTTGTAAACAGGAAGCCTTCTGTATTCTGATTCCTATTAGCATGCTGTCCTCTGATAATAAGAAGTAACTACATGTACAGTCAAGTAGACAGCCTGAATTGTTAACAAGTGTACAGTATTTCAATAGTGGACTAATTCTGAGATTGGAAAAAAAAAAAGAGGACGAGTTTGGGAAAGAAAAACAAACAAAAAGAACAGTTACGAGATTATTGACTTAATGTTTGATAACTGTAAACAATAAGACTTTTGTGAGGTGTTGTGCCAAATAATACTGCACTTTATATCTTTGTATTGACAGTGACTGACAAACCCCTAGAAAAAGAAGCAGCCTCTAGTGAAACAATCTACAGACTGCACAAAAAAAAAAAAAAACCCTGAGCTAAGATGTAAACATGTTCTGATATAAAAAGTAGCTCTATTTTTTCCCCTCAGCTTTGTGCAATACCATTATATCAGATGCGGTACCAGCTGCACCACATCTACAGTACTCTCTTTACAGTAATCAACGCAACGCAACCCAACCTATGATAAGCAGTCGGATCACGAGTTCATCCCCCCCAGATATAAAATAACTTTGCGAACGGTGACAGGTTTCATTTCCTCTTTCCGTTAAGAAAATGCAGTTCACAGTCCTGAAGTACGTGCGGCGACACGTTGTCACGTGGCGTCGAGTCAAGCGAGCAGCTCGAAGGCGGAAGTTCCTCAAATTTTAAAGGAGTTGAGTACAACAGATATGAACCTTGTGTCTTGCCTCTGAGCGGTGGTATAGAGTTTGGTATTGATAATTAATAGGAGCAGCGTTTCACATGCTGAAAAGGCAAAATCCGGAACAAAATGTCAACTCTTATGATTGCTCCAGGGAAGGTATAGATGCTCGGTTTGGGGCAGGCATGTGATCGGTCAGGCTGTAGAGTGGCTCTGAATGTGAAAGGGAGATTACTGAGAGGTTAGGGAAGAAGAAATGGGTGAAGAGCATGACCTCATACAGACACACGTCCTACCATGTTGATGTCGTTCTTTGCAGCAGGAAACCCGAGCTCTGTGGGACCAGCATGGGCAACGTCCTCCTGCGGCACTAAGCCTCTTCTATCTATCAAACTGGGACAAGGAAAGAACTTAATTGTTACACAAAGGTGTGGCTTGTAAATTCAGAAAGAAGAAAGTGACACCATAATCTACATGAATAACTCCCTACATTAGATTCTGACACCATGCTCGGTTTCATATTTTCACATGGTATATCATACAAGGTTCTCACTATAACAAACTGTGGATGATATTAAAGTGTGGTAACATAATACTGATACTGAGATCTCATGCTTTGTTTAACACTTTCACACAAAACTAAAAGTGATGTTAAAGCTATTGTTATTATTGCACACTTTTCTAGCACTGTACACAAGGGGAGAAGGTTCTGTCAGTCAGTCAGTCAGTATGAAACCGACCCTTTACCAGATTCGGATAAGACTGAAAACAGGATTTTTGTCAATTTTAATATTGAATATATCATCTAATTGTAAATTCTTATTCAATAACAGATGACTAAAGCTTTGAATAAGCTTGGAGGTTATGGAGGCTACGCTTCTAAAATTATGAGTCATGATACTTTATATAGATGACTTTCATGTCCTGTTGCTCATAGTGGCTGATTTGCATTGGAGAGATTTCTAACTTCTCATAACATCTGACTGGCTGTTGAGGGTACGGCATACACTACAAGAACGAAGGTTTGTGGACCATCACACCCGCACGTGCTGGTTGAACATGCCATTCTTGGGATTATTTATTGAGATCAGACACTGATGTTGAAAGAGTGAGGAGGTCTGGGGTGCAGTCTGTGTTCTAGTTCATCCCAAAGGTGTTCAATGGGGTTGAGTCAGAATCAGGACTCTGTGAAGGACACTCGAGTCCTTCCAGTGTTTTTGCAACAGCATACATAGACAATCTATAGACCCGTGTGCTTCTGACGTCACGGCATCAATTTGGAGAAGGCCAAAATTTGAGCGTGATGGTCTGGTGTTCACATACTTTTGCCCATATTGTGTAACTTCTCAAGTGTCCGAGTCAAACTGCAAGAGCTGTCTGATTAGTTGAGGCAAAGCACATGGACAGCTTAGTTTACAAAACTTGTATAAAGCATTAAAACATAATTCACATATTGTAGTGTTGAAAATGTTTTATACTTTCAATACAGTGTGCAAATCCTTATTTCATAGTGTCATAACTGATAAATAATTCAGATAATCAAGCTCACTCACCTGGGAGGCATCGGCCCACACAGCACTGAGCAGCAGTTTTTCAAAATGTTGTTAGAACTATAAGGATTCCCAGTTTCCTCGTTCCCGTTCTTCCCTGACCAGGAACCTTTTATCTGGAAGCGTGAAAAAAAAAAACACTTTAAAACATTCAAATTATAAAACGTCGTGTCTGTAAAAACTACACTCGAATTATATTAAATATACAGTATCTCACAGTACACCCATCACATTTTTGTAAATATTTTATTATATCTTTTCATGTGACAACACTGAAGAAATTACACTTTGTGTACAGCTTATATAACAGTGTAAGTTTGCTGTCCCCTCAAAAGAACTCAACACACAGCCATTAATGTCAAAAAGGCTTGCCACAAAAGTAAGTACACCCCTAAGTGAAAATGTCCAAATTGGGCCCAATTAGTCATTTTCTCTCCCCGGTGTCATGTGACTTGTTTGTGTTACAAGGTCTCAGGCGTGAACGTGGGCAGGTGTTTTAAATTTGGTGTTATCACTCTCACACTCTCATACATTAGACATTAATGGCTGTGTGTTGAGTTCTTTTGAGGGGACTGCACATTTACACTGTTATACAAGTTGTACACTCACTACTTTACAATGTATCACAGTGTCATTTCTTCAGTGTTGTCACATGAAAAGATATAATAAAATATTTACAAAAAAGTGTGATGGGTGTACTTACTTCTGTCAGATACTGTATAATCTTTCAAGATAAATCTTTTGGTAGTAATGTACAACACTTACATCCTCGTTCGTGGTGAGATTAGCAGCAACCAGGTAAGTGTGGAATCCTGAGAGGCCTAAAATAGACCAAACCGAGAAGAAGCAAACCACCAGCTCTAAAGCAGTGGAGCGGAGTAAAGGAGAACGCCAATAAAAAGATTACATCCAGTTCATACACATACGCTTTTACACAATTAATTAGTAGTAGGGTATAAATAGAAGCACAGTATTAGCACCAAAGGGGAGTCATAAGGAGAGGATCATCAATTATTCAATGCAAACGGCTTTAAACAGAAGACTGTAGCAACACAGTTGAAAGCCAAAAGGATATCTGGCAGGACTCGCCTTGAGAGCAAACACCAATCCTCTTCCATCTTGTGACCCTGTAAAAAGTTATGATTAATCATTATTAGATTTTAATTAGGGTATTAATTAACAATAAGATACAGCACTATCTGGTTGTAAGTTTCACTGTCTCAGTTTGACAATAACGATATAGAGGAATTAGACATTAACTAAAATGAAGTTACTATTTATCTCTATCATCTATCCCTACTGAGCAAGCATGAGACGAAAAAAAATCCACGAGATGATATGAGGAAGAAACCTTGAGAGGAACCAGACTCAAAAGAGAACCTCATCCTCATTTGGGTGAAACTGGTCAGTAAATAATGTCCTTACTACAGCAGTTTGTAGTTCTGAGGGAATAAAAGGTCAGAGTCATTTCTGACTTAGTCACAGACTCAGCACTAATTTCTACCGGACAGAGACTTCAAATGATCGCTGATGAAGACCCATCTAAAGAAAAGCCTGCTTTTTGTCAAGATTATTAACTTTTCTCTTATGTAATGATAGGAATAAAATGGTAGAAATGGTTTTCCATGCAGTTGAGGTCAACTATAATCTAACACATCTATGCATCCCTTCATAAGTTCCCTCAAACCCAATTTTAGAGGTAGGTTTTTAGACATTGTTTGAACATATAGCCAGTGAAAAAAGTAGGTACGGGCAGGTACAGAAGCCTATAGTAATGTCATGGTGTCATACCAATGTTGAGTCAGAAAGGCAGAAAGGTGACTGAAAGTACTCAATCATTGGATCTTACACCCATCTATTGTCCCCTCACTCCTACTTATACACAATTTATGCAAAAATGTCTGGAACCAAGCAAAATAGCGCTGCTGTTCATGTCATCATGAAGGAGGCAACTGAATGTGCATATGTGAGATTCAGTCTGAGGTCTAGTCATGTACGGTAGCACACATACTCAGAGCCAGGTGCGTGGTCACACAGCCGAAGATGAAGGCGGTGTGAAAGGACAGCGAGACGATGAACATGTAGAAGAAGCGATAGTTGCGCTTTCCCACACAGTTTCCTACCCAGGGGCAATGGTGATCAAACCGCTCTGAAGAAGACAAAGAAGATGGCAGAATTTACAGCATTGACAAATTCTCTGCACCACATATCACAGCTTGTTAGGAAGTTCGGGGTTAGGGCGAAAGGTTAGCCATGATCCGGCTCTCCTGGTGAAGACAGGATTAATGGCTTTGTTCAAGAGCTCAACAGTGGTAGACTGGCAGTGTGACGATTTAACCTTTAAGCCCCCACTGCCCATAAGGAAGAAATAAAAAAAAACACATGGGTTTGTCCATATTACGTTTTATCATCATATTCTTAAGTTCTGAAGATATCATTCCTGTGATCTATTAATTTAATTCAACTCAAATTGTATCATATTTTTTAATATAGATAATACTGATTTTCCAATGGAAGCAGTCAGGACAAGTTTAAAGCTGTGCTAGGTACGATTAGACGTTGTTTAGGTCTCAAACTATTCAACATTTAAACGGTTTCCAGGCATGCAGCTAAACAACAAACAAACCGATTTTTTTCAGCAACTTAATACACATTTACTAAGACTTATTGAACTGTTCTTCCATCTTCCACTGGTAGTTGACGATTGCACCATTAAGGTGTAACGTCATGTGTCGTCTAAAGAAGTTACAGATTTGAATTGATCATTTAACCAATTGCATTTCTTTTCAAAATAATATAGAATTATATAAATAAGGAACATGATACTCTTTTATAGTTTTCATTTAGTGTTTTTCTAGTCAGTTTTTTTAACAATCACTGGGATATTTGCAGACTTATTTACAGGAAAGTGTAACTTGCTAGCTAGCATTATTCAGCTATGCTAAATACAAGAATTGATGGACAACAAGTAAGAATGCAAGCAAAGGCTTAAGCTAAGTCCCAAATCACATATTCTACACTATGCACTGTATTGTCTGTGAATTTTAGAAAGGTTGTAACGATTTTTCTCTGACAGGAAGTTCTCAGTCAACAGCAAATGATGCCAAGTGGACGTAATGTGGTGCGACTAGCTTGAACGTAGTACGCTGAATTTTTAAAATGTTAAGAAAAAAAATGTCACAACATGGGCTAATTTAAGACATTTGACAGACATCTTGTCCACCAGAGTGTCATTGGCCAGCTTGGTAGCCCCGTCCCTTTTTTTTACTACATAAACAAGCTTCCAACATTCCACACTTCGCTAATTCAGTTAAATAAGTGCATCATCCAGGTATATCACTACTCACTGTTTTTACTACAAAATGACAAGTGCATAAAATACGATTTGGGACGTAGGTATACAGTAGATAAGAATGTACCTAGGTCATTCAAGCTGAGAAGACAGCGGATTTGAGAACATTAACCTTGGGCAATCAAAGGGGCAACACGTGATGCAGCTTGCAGATGTTGCATTTTGGACTGAACAGTAGTCATGAATAGATCAAAGATCACAAAGGTATAAGCTTTTCTAGAGGACACAAGTGCCAAAAAGCAAAGGAGATGACATCCTTCTAGTTCTGTCGCTACTCACCCACACAGTTGTCACATAAGCTGCAGTGGGAGGTGCGTGGCGGCCGGAAGATCTTGCAGGTGAAGCAGTACTTTAGCTTAACGACCTGCTGGTTGATAACGACCTCCTTGGTGCGAGGAGGGGGCCGATAGGATGAGGTACAACCGTTGGGGTTATCTGTATAGCAAGTAAAAAAAATATTTTTAGCAAAAGAGCACATGGTTATAATACAAGTGGTTTAAATGGGAACAAAATTATATAAAGATGCTAATTACTTCAAAAACAAATGGACTTTTCTATTAAAACATTATTTTTGTGAAACATAGAAATTCTTAGAGCACAATGACGATGTAGAAATGACATTTAGGCTGATCTAAAAACTCTTGATATTGCTTTCTTGATATAGATCTTTTAACACAGCATTTCTTTATCAAATGGCTTGTTCACAAACAACAACAAGATTCCAAGAGTATTATTATTAACAGCAAAAACTCCAGCACAAAAATAGAACCTATGAAATGAGGCATAACAATGCAGTCAGACCGATTTTCTCTGACTGGATCAGCCTGAAGTAAAATGAACTCTATGTTAAAACTATAGGTGTGTCCCAAGTCAAATCAAGTAGCTTTTAAATAACAGACTCGATGTACTTTACTATTTTGCGGTATAAATAGTATGAGCAGTGTGTTCATGCTGATTTGAACAAGAAATGCACTTCAAATCATTTATATTTAACAGACTTTATCCAGAGTGACGTACAAAAGTGCTTTGAATTCTTCATCTAGGAATTACATTGACAATCATTGCCTGGTTCACAGACTAACGATAACATAAGTCTAAAACTCTGCTGAATATTTATCTATCATCCATCCATCATTTATCCATCTGTCTACAGCATCTATCTATCCATCCATCCATCCATCCAATCATCCATCATCTGTCTGCCTGTCTGTCCGTCCATTCATTCCGTCGACAGTATCTATCTATCTATCTACCCATCCTTCCATCCATCCTAGATATACCTATCTACACATCTATTGATGTGGTAGCTCAGTGGTTAAGGTCTTGTTCTTGATTATAGGAAGGCTGCAATTTCAATTCCCAGGTCCACCGAGCTGCCACTGCTCGGCCCTGTAAAAAAGCCCTTAACACTGAGTTGCTCTGTTGTATAAAATAAGATAAAAATGTACATTTGTCTGGATAAGAGTGTCTGTCTGTCTATCTATCTATCTAAAAAATGGCAAAAATGACACTCTATGCTGACATAACAGAAAATGGGCGGAGCTACCAATGTGATGACTCTGGAGGAAAAAAAAAATTTCAAGATGCCCAAGGACACTCTGGTTGACAAAAAAGCTTACAAAGGTCTTTTAAACTGGCTGATGTTACTGGCTGATAGTACACATTAAAATGACACTTAGAGTGCAAGGTGTTGTAGTACATGATTTGGGATGCAGCTCGTATGTTACGCCCCAATTTTTGCCATTGATTTCCAAGTAGATGAATTTCTGCTCATATTCAAACACATCTACTTACACGTGTGCTTGTTAAATGATGGCAATCGTTTTTTAAAAAATGAAAATAATAAGCAGGGGAAAAAATCAATACAGCACAGGACTAAGCCAGGATATGGAGACGTTACTGGGCTGAGCTGTGCTTTACCGACTAAAGGAAAAGCACAAAACAACTTAACACAGGTGACTTATGAAAGAGAATGTGAATCATCACTAAGTAAGTAAGCAAGGGAGTGAGCAAGTGAATGAATGAGTAAATGAGAGTGTATGAGGGGAGTTAATGAGTGAAGGAGCACATGAACTGCAGTTAGGCCACAAAGTGTTTATTTTTGAGGGAATAATTGAGTGAGTGAGTGAGTGAGTGAGTGAGTGAGTGAGTGAGTGAGTGAGTGAGTGAGTGAGTGAGTGAGTGAGGTGGGGAGTAAGGGAAGGAGTGAGTGAGTGTGTCAGTGTGTGTGAGTGAGGAGGAACAGAGTAAGTGAAAAGGGTAAGTTAGTACGTGAGTAAAGGAAAAAGGGAGTGAGTAAAAAGGGAACAGTGGGAGGGAGTAAGTGAGTAAAGGAGTGAGTGAAGGAGAGAATGAAGGAGAGAGTGAGTGAGTGAGTGAGTGAGTGAGTGAGTGAGTGAGTGAGTGAGTGAGTGAGTGAGTGAGTGAGTGAGTGAGTGAGTGACGGGGGAACAGAGTGAAGGAGATATAGAGTGAGTGAGTGAGTGAGTGTCAGGCTGAGACTCACAAATGAGCTGTGGAAAACCTTTTAGAGACAAACCACACCAAATACCACACCTGAATAAAGAACATTGTGAGCTGTTCATAAAATTAGACTCATGAATAGTGGTGCAAACACTCACACACACTGATCAGTAGCTACATTCATCATGTTTATTTTAAATATCTTAAACAGGAAACTCCAAACCAAAACTACAGTAAACTGTTGTCCTATCTGTCCTTTTTGTGGCTTATCTTCTTTGGGAAGGGGGAGGAGATGGTAAACCATGTGAAAAGTAAGAAGCACATAACACAGTACATTTTTGATATAATCCTCATCCAGTTCACTTGTCTTGTGGTCTAATAGTGACTAAGTGCACTCACCAATCTGTTTCTCGATGTCGGCTGCTTCCTCAGGTGTCGCCCTCGGAAGAATGCCAGGGTCTGAGAAGCTGGTCTGAAGAAGAGAGATGACTACAAAGACAAAAAGGACTCCTCCAATCACTGGGATGCAGCCTGTCAAGTGTTTGACCAGGAAGGGACAACTACAAATACAACAGACCTGAAATAAGAGCATTGCTATGACAAAGCCTCTCGGATGCATCTGCTGTAAGCATGGAAGACCTAGAAAACTCTACAATGAACATAAAAAGTGTGACCACCGTGCACCAGCATTGTTGTGCAATCGTGTCATGCTGTGGTAGTTTGTGCACTTGCACATAATGTCAGGGTGAGTCGTATAGTAAGTCTCAGGTGTGACTATAAGCAGGAAGCAGCAGAAGAAAAGGGATCCTTTTTGAAAACACAAAAAGACATACACAATATTTTTGGGAACTTGTATGTAAAGCAGGTGAAGTCCAGATCCAGATCCAGATGTGCAGTTACTTACTCAAAAACGAAGAATAAGCCACTGGTGATGAGGATGAGCCCCATGGTGAGAGGTAGAACACCGCTTTGACGTGCCACCATTATCCGACCATCACAGTAAAATCGATTCATTCCCGGAAACACTTCCCATTTCCTCTTGATGCGCGTGGGCTTCTGTTCTTGGCAAGGACGCGAAGGAGCTGCTGTGTGTCCAGGTGCCGGTGTCGCGAGCGCATGAGGATCTATCTGTTGATATTCACTTTTCATGTCTTCCTGGTGGTGTAAAAAGAACCGTCTCTTCCTGTATTATCCTCAGTCACTCAGTGCTTTAGCACTGGACTAATGTGATGTGATGTGACCGGAAATCCTTTTATTTTTTTGTCCCACAAACCGACGTTTACGCGTCAGTGCGTCAGAAAAGATTGCAACATTTCACAGAATGTATTCGTGTTCCTCTTCCTACGGATTAATCATTGCATTTCTGTAACACTTCAAGCTGGTAAACCAAACCAGTCAGATATACCAGGTAGTGACGTAATGCATCTACTTCCTGTGTGGGTGCGTAAAGATACTGCGCTCTCTGGTGACTCTGTGAATGCTCCAGTGTTTTCCTTCAGCCTGATCGGCTTTGTCTTACAATAAGGACGTAATAACAAACGGAGATAACAGCTGAAGCATGCCATGTGGGAAACATGTTATGTTTCAGGGGACAATGAACACGTGTTCCCCTGAAGTCGCCTGGTGACGTCATGACGGCGTTGGATTGTTGTTATTGTCATGATCTTTTTTTCAGTATGAGACTCTGGAAATTGGTTTGGACTAATAATAATAATAATCATAA
This sequence comes from Tachysurus fulvidraco, assembly GCF_022655615.1. Lineage (NCBI taxonomy): Eukaryota > Metazoa > Chordata > Actinopteri > Siluriformes > Bagridae > Tachysurus > Tachysurus fulvidraco. The sequence goes on along the minus strand of NC_062524.1, from coordinate 10,785,349 downwards.
ATATTGCATTAACAATAAAATTAGTGACGTATTCTTTAAAATTATGTAATTATGTAATGTAATTTGTCCAACAAATACATTTCTACAAAAAAATTTAAAATGATATTTCAGATTCTTCAGATTCTTGTGCATTCTGTAATATAAATATCAACAAATAAAAACAAATGTAATATAAACGTACATACGATAGGGTTTTTTTGGATCGATGGATGTCGAACATTTGTTTGAATCATTGTGTGGGACAAAAATTAATATACAGTAAAAAAAAGTATGTTATATTTCTTTATGAGAGAAGTAAAATGGTGAAATGTCATATTTTTATTTTAAATCTGCTTATTTGGAAAGTTTCATATCCATAAATGTAAAGTGGTCTGAAAAGAAACCAAACATTTTCTGTTTTAAGCTGGAAATGAAAACTCTGTCAAAACTATGGACTTCTACAATACTGTTCCTCTTTTCTAAATTAATTATATTGCTCGATTCCCCTTATTTGTATTTTTTATTTGTATTTTTTTCTTTCTCTTTCCTTTATGTTATGTTACCATTCTAAGATTTGAAAAATATGACATTGTATTTTGTTATCTGTTATCATTTGTTATTGTGAAAATTAAAAACAATAATAATAATAAATAAAATAAATATAAATATTAATATAAATATTAAAATAATATAAATATCAAATCGTGCATATGCTGCAAAAGATTTGGATGTTTATCCAAAAAAATAAAACAGAAAGCAAGAGAATTGTGTTTTTTCAGCGTAGAAAAAATAAAGTCATTTACCGCATTTAAAGTCCTTATAGAAACAAGACATTGGTGTTGATAGCAGTGCAAACTTCCTAGTAAGGTATATTTAGAAAATACTATCATTTATTTTTTGAGTTCTCATGTGGGATTATAAAAAGCAGCAGAAGGTGTAGAAGACTGGTAGGTTACACGGTGAATAAAAAGTCAGGTACACGTTAGACTCGGGTACAAAATGAATGTGCTTTTCATGGTCATTTGTGTAATATTGTAAGGTCACTTCATGAGCACTTAGTAGCACAAGAAAATATCCCTGCATGCAACAGTCCTTTGCTACAGATGTGCTGCTTTGTGCCACATGTTAGTGCACAATATATTACTAGATAGATAGATAGATAGATAGATAGATAGATAGATAGATAGATAGATAGTATCTATCTATCTATCTATCTATCTATCTATCTATCTATATCTAGATAGATAGATAGATAGATAGATAGATAGATAGATAGATAGATAGATAGATAGATAGATAGATAGATAGATAGAACGAACGAACGAACTTTATTGTCATTGCATAGTACAGGAACACAGCAACAAAATGCAGTTTGGCATCTACCAGAAGTCCAAAGAGTAGCAATTTTGCAAATAGACAAGTGCAGATAAATATTTAGCATATGTACAGCATGTAATATATATAGTACAGTATATATATACTAACATAAATAAAATAGTGCAGGTGTATATGAGGCACAATATGTGTAGAGAATGAGGAGTAAAAAAAATACAATATGCAATATGTACATTGTATGTATAATTGTACAGAAGTTATATACAGTTATATACATCTAATGTAACATGTTGTGAGACATCTGTGTTAATATAAAACACCTGCTGTCCTTCTCAACAACTTCCTCTTTTGTGTAACACCAGTTTCAACCATACCTTCCTTTGAATTCTGTTATATTCTGGAGTGTTACAAGTGGCCTATTGTTTGCATAATAAAGATTTGGTTGTTGTTTTCTTGTTTGTTTGTTTGTTTGTTTGTTTTTGAATCACACAATTCTTATCAAAAGATTTCATAAATTTGTATTGTATTTGTATCCAATACATGCAAACATTGTTGTGAGTCTCAAGCATAGGGAAGAATTGTTAACATCAACCCACCTTCATTTATCTTGCTATTTGGATATATTTAGCTTGAGGCAATTTTTTTAAGCCGTTTCGTTCCTCTCTGGTTTCCACAGCCAGAGTAAATACAAATGCATGCAATATTTTCAGAACGATTTGTTTTCAGACAGTTGACAAGCACAACTTCAGAGCAGGTAATTGCAAAGACAAAAGCTATATTTGCATGACATGGTATTCCAATGACTGCAATAAGTGACAACGGACCGCAGTTTGCAAGTCAGAGTTTGCAAAAAGTTATGGTTTTGAGCACATAACATCAAGCCCTCTGTACCCAGCAAGACCACTGAGCCCACTTGCCCAAGAAGAAATTGTACAAGTGAGATGTGATGGGCAGTGGGAACCGTTGGCCAAAGTGATAAAGAGACTACGCCCAGGTCATACTAAGTGCTAACAGAGCATGGGAAAATAATGAGAAGAAACAGAAGACATTTGCTAAATGTGCCTCAGAAAGAAATAAAAATCAATGAGAGTGAGATAAAAGATCTGGAATTTGCAAAGCAAAATGAACAATTAGAAATGCAGGGCAATTCTAAAGAATCTGTAAGTGGAAATAGACAGGATGCTGTAAAACAAACAAAATGTCCTGAGACAAATAATAAGGCCAAAAAACTAATAGAAGAAATGTAAAGAAGTGAATTTAAGAGGAATTGTTACAAATGAAATGTTAATAAATGAAAATAATTTGGGGTAATATTTGTAGTAAAGAAGGCCAGTTGCTGTATAAAATTAAGAAAATTTTGAGAAAAATGTGAAAATAAAGGGAGATGTATTGAGATGTGTATATTGAATATCATGGCCACTAGAGGTCGGTATAATGCTACCAATACAGTTAAGTGTACTGAGCCTGCTGGGACTAAACACCTCCCTCTGCAACTGGATCCTGGACTTCCTGACTGGGAGACCTCATTCAGTCCGGATCGGGAACAGCATCTCCAGCACCACCACACTGAACACTGGAGCTCCTCAAGGCTGCGTGCTCAGTCCACTGCTGTTCACTCTGCTGACTCACGACTGTGCCGCAATGCACAGATCGAATCATATTATTAAGTTCGCCGATGACACGACCGTGGTGGGTCTCATCAACAAGAACGACGAGTCAGCATACAGGGAGGAGGTGCAACAACTAACTGCCTGGTGTAGAGCCAACAACCTGTCTCTGAATGTGGACAAAACTAAAGAGATGGTTGTGGACTTCAGGAGAGCACAGAGCGACCACTCTCCGCTGAACATCGACGGATCATCTGTAGAGATCGTCAAGAGCACCAAATTTCTGGGTGTTCATCTAGCGGAGAACCTCACCTGGTCACTCAACACCAGCGCCATCACCAAGAAAGCCCAGCAGCGTCTCTACTTCCTCCGAAGGCTGAGAAAGGCACATCTCCCTCCCCCAACCCTGACCATGTTCTACAGAGGGACCATTGAGAGCATCCTGAGCAGCTGCATCACTGTCTGGTTTGGGAACTGTACGATCTCGGATCGCAAAACCCTGCAGCGGATAGTGAGGACAGCGGAGAAGATCATTGGGGTCTCTCTTCCCTCTATCATGGACACTTACACCACACGCTGCGTCCGCAAAGGCAACAGCATTGTCGATGACCCCACACACCCCTCACACACACTCTTCACCCTCCTGCCGTCTGGAAAAAGGTACCGAAGCATTCGGGCCCTCACGACCAGACTGCGTAACAGTTTCTTCCCACAAGCCATCAGACTTCTCAATAACTGAACTGTACTATACTGAGCACAACATACACACACATCATCTGTATGGACTGCATAGACCCTCACAAAACACACACACTGTTTTGCACACTTTTCTGCTGTTTTTGCACATATTGGACAATATCTCAGTCATCTGCTGTTTTTTGCACAACTCTATATATAATCCAAAGGACCTGCTGCTAAGAACCTGCTGCTGTTCATTCTTTTACTGCACAAAATATTGTTTGAACATTCAGTATTTACACCGGTCGGTCGGTGCTGTTTCTGTTACTGTTTCTGTTACTGTTTCTGTTACTGTATTGTCTTTTGTGTATTGCATTTTTTGTACTTTTTGTATTGTCTTGTAACTAAATGTCTGCACTGTTTTTTGTCCTGCACTGTCTTTTGTCCTGCACTGTCTTGCTTGTCTTGTCCTGCACTGTTTGCACCAGGTTGCACAGTTGCACTTTATGTGGCTAAGACTACTTACATGTCCTTAGCCCTGTCTTTGTTTTATGTAGCACCTTGATCCTGGAGAAACGTTGTCTCATTTCACTGTGTACTGCAACAGCTATATATGGTTGAAATGACAATAAAAAGCTTCTTGACTCTTGACTCTTGAAGTTCTGACTGTGTGTAAGTTACACACAGTGTAGAACAGGAAGAACTTAATAAATGGGGTTCCGAACGTGATATTCGGTGTGTAAGTCTCATCAATACATCCACTTTAAGTAGATTTAGAAAAATGTTATCAGTGATGGGTGTATGGAGTTGTGCACAGAGACACACACACACATATATGTATTCTGAGAACAAGCACTGGATAATTTATTGATTGCTTTATTGAAAATATTTGGGCTCGTCCGGGATTTGAACCCGGGACCTCTCGCACCCAAAGCGAGAATCATACCCCTAGACCAACGAGCCAGCTGGAGAAGCAAGTTACAAACTTCTATTTAAGTCTACAGTAAACAGTCTACGTGGCACTAGTACTGGCTAATTCTGTACACTAGAGGGCGTTAACGGACAAAACCGGAATCATTTCTGTATTCATTGTGAATTTTCTATTACAAATATTTTCGAACCAATCTTCGATCCGGTGTCGATTCGAAGTGATGGTAACAGATTATACACAACAACGTTTTGCATTCGACAGAGGGAAAGAAACAGAAAATAAATATTATATGTATACAATGTCGGGGGCACGGTGGCTTAGTGGGTAGCACATTCGCCTCACACCTCCAGGATCGGGTTCGATTCCCGCCTCCACCTTGTGTGTGTGGAGTTTGCATGTTCTCCCCGTGCCTCGGGGGTTTCCTCCGGGTACTCTGGTTTCCTCCCCCGGTCCAAAGACATGCATGGTAGGTTGATTGGCATCTCTGGAAAATTGTGAGTGAATGAGAGTGTGTGCCCTGCGATGGGTTGGCACTCTGTCCAGGGTGTATCCTGCCTTGATGCCCGATGACGCCTGAGATAGTCACAGGCTCCCCGTGACCCGAGGTAGTTCGGATAAGCGGTAGTGAGTGAGTGTATACAAAGTGTAAGTGTAAGACACAATTAACAAAAGTGAAGGTGAAAGTATTGGCCCTTATCAAGCAAACTAATTTAACTCATCACTGAGTTGAATCGAGACGCTTAAGGAATCGATTCTTTTTTAGATTGTCTTTCAAGCCCTAGAATTATGCATGTTATCAGTCGCATTACTACATTTGCAATACATTTAATGAGCTTAAAATTTATGTTGGCCAGTAAGAGTAAACACATTTAAAGGCTGTAAAGTGTATTTATGTAGACAGAGAGAGACAGAGATGAGTATGTATGTCTATGGCAGTGTTATGGGCCTGAATGGTGGATTAATGAAGTGCTACAGAATGTATTTACTTATTTATTTTATTTATCTGGAGGAGCAAAATACATCAGGATAGTATGGGATTTCTGTATGGGACCTCATTCAGTGCAGGAATAAACACAATTTCACCATAACTTTAACTAGCAGCTATTGTCTCCAAGAACAGTGTGAAGAAGTTTGTTTATCTCTTGTTTAGTCCATGTTTGGTTTTCAAGGAACATCATTCCATGAAGTCATGGTGTGTGAAGGTTAGAGTGAAGAACTCGAGTGTCCTGCACTGAGCCCTGACTCTACCCCACTGAACACCTTTGTGATGAACTGGAACACAGACTGAACTCCAGACCTCCTCATTCTTACAGCATCAGTGTCTGATGCTCTTGCAGCTGAATGAACACACATCCACACAGACACACAACAACAACTATTGGAAAGACTTCACTTAAAAGCTTATTATAAGATCAAAGAGGGAACTAATTTGGAATGTTGTATGTTCAACAAGCATATATAGGTGTGATGGTCAGGTGTGCAGAATTCTGCACTATGCCAAGAACAATATGGGCAAAGTGGGAATACACATGCACACACACACTCAATTAACTCTTGTATACTTCTTATACATTTAATTTGCATAGACTATGCTTGTTTAACTTGTCGTGTGTGTGTGTGTGTGTGTGTGTGTGTGTGTGTTTTAACCTTACAGTAGTCACTAGTATTATTTTTCATTATTCTCATTACACATTTACTTCCTGGTTTCCAGTACTTACCTGTGTGTGTGTGTGTGTGTGTGTGTGTGTGTGTGTGTGTGTAAGTAATACAGCTGAGGCACGAAATCTTTTCTGTGCTTCTGGTCCCTTTGATGCTTTTATAATTAGATAGCCAATATATTGACCCCACACACCCCTCACACACACTTTTCACCCTCCTGCTGTCTGGAAAAAGGTACCAAAGCATTCGGGCCCTCACCACCAGACTTTCCACAAGTTTCTTTCCACAAGCCAACCGACATCTTAGTAACTGAACTGAACTGTACTGAGCACAACACACACACATCAACTGTATGGACTTCACAGACCTACCTCAAATACACACTTCCAATATACATCCATCAAACTGCTTACATGTTGTTTTTGCACACTGTTCTTTTGCTCTTTGCACATGCTGTCTCACATTTCAGTCGTTTGCCGTTTTGCACAATACTTTACAATATCTCGGGGAACTGCTGCTATAATACTGTGTTCATTCCAGTATTTCTGCACATGCAATATTGTTTGAACATACAGTATTTACACTGGTCGGAGCTGTTTCTTTTTATTGTCTTTTGTGTATTGTCTTGTATTTTTTGCTTGCACTGTCTTTTGTCCTGCACTGTCTTTCTTTCTTTTTGTCATGTCCTGCACTGTTTGCACCAGGTTGCACAGACGCACTTTATGTATCTAGGACTAACTTACTAAGTCCTTAGCTCTGTCTTTGTTTTATGTAGCACCGTGGACCTGGAGAAACGCTGTCCTATTTCACTGTGTACTGCAACAGCTATATATGGTTGAAATGACAATAATAATAAAAAAAGCTTCTTGACTTGACTTGATATTTAGATGAGGTGTCAGGATGTTATACATAGGTTCTCTGATGTTTGACCGCTAGATGGCAACAAAGAAACATAAACCTCCTGCAGAGAGAGAGAGAGAGAGAGAGAGAGAGAGAGAGAGAGAGAGAGAGAGAGATGCAACGTGGCAAGTCCTCTGGATGAAGGTGCAAGAGACCCAAAGCACCTTTGGTCTTCAATCTAATCTAGGATTGTGCCATGTCACATACAGTACATGAGCTGTATGTTCATCCTAAAAAGAATTTGAAGCACAACTCGTACACAAGAGTCGCATGCACAACACATCTTAATATAATATAGTTTTATAAAAAGGTTTCTGTGACATACAAACGAGGACAGATAATATAAGAATATGCACACTGATACAAATCACTGAGAGAGAGTATGCAAAGTACACAACATCCATATAACAATTCAGTCTTCATTTTGTTTGGTAGCCCAACCATGTACATATCTGTAGATAGCGTAAATACAGTGTTAGATCTAGAGCTTAAGCTTCACAAAAAATATTGCTAATAAAGCTGTTTGGACTTCATGTAAATGCACACAGGTAGAGTCCATCCTTCAGGAGAACAGCTGCATGCTGTATTCGGGCTGATTAAAGATTTTTTAAAACATTTTTTTCCCTATTAGCATTGCAGGCTCCTGTTGCAGAGATCACATCTCAATCTGAACTGACTGAGGCGTGACTACACCATACATTACATACTGTACTTACTACTCTGTAGGTCTGTGGTAAAACCACCAAAATCGGACTTTCTTAACACCGTATTGTTGCTTTTGAGTATATTTAAAACACATTATTGAAGTTTACCAATGAAAAACATATTGGGATTTCCAGACACAGATTAAGCACAGACTCAATGATTCTAATGAATTCTGTTGAGAAGTTACTTGGTGTAACACCATGTTTTGTTTCTGTGTATTAAAAAATTGGACTAACTAACGTACATCTCTCGATCATGTCTGACCTTCTATTAGATGCGTGTACAGCAGTTTAACAGTCAGCTGTATGAAATTTGATCAAAGTATAGGAGGTGGTCATAGCTTAAGTCATGCTGGGCCAGTGTAGGACATGGAGGATTCTGCCGCATTGTTACAGTGGCATATTCACAGGTCTAAAGCTTGCAATACTTCTCCATCAAAACTAGGTACAGGAGCAGATCTTCTCGTGAAGCTGTGCCTCACAGACGTAGAGGATTTTTAATTTCACTCAGGACATTCTTCTTTGAGTGTTGTGTATATTTTCTTTTTGGCTCCATTTGTAGCTCATGTTAACATGTAGATTAACAAAAGTATGGATAATAAACCATCCAGGCTCACATTTAGGCACATTGTAATCAGATTTCCTTCCCCCACAACACATACACACACACACACACACACACACACACACACACACACACACACACACACACACACAATTTAGCAAATATGCCAGCCAGCTAGGGAAAATGTTGCCAGCTGTGAACACGCTGGAGTAAGCAGGAGAGCGTCATCACTGACAGTCTGTAAATCAGCAACATAAACAACTCCAGGCCTTGTTTCTGGCAACTGAATTATTTGTGGTGGATATTTTTTGACAGAAGTTCCCATCAATGGCTGCATAATGCAAACAGACTACAGAGATTTTATTTATACCTGCTGAAAATAGTTTTGGACTGACTCAGTGCTGTCCAAAATTTTCTGAAACAGGGATTTTTCCAGATTAGGCCACATCCAAGGGGATTCCAGAGAACAGATCATCATAATATTATTTTATAACTCCAATACAGAATAGAGATTTAATGGAATAATTGCCCACCTGTTATTTGTACCAGCCCACACTAATATAATTGGCTGGAACCAGGCCTGGCTCTCAGGTGACATCCTCCAGCAATCAGAGGTAAAAAACTATTCTGCGCTCCAGGGACAGGGCTTTGCTTCAGACAGGTTATAGGCTGCCCACCCAATCAGACGAAAGAAATCATGCTGTTATTTTTCCCTTTTGCTTAAAAAAAATCAAACTTTGATATGGTGGGCCAGCCCAGCTGACTGTTGCAGTTGTGAGAGGACAAAATTATCATAAACGTGTGTTTCTTTTCAGGAAAAAAAAAGTCATTGACTTGATTGAATTGATTCAGGAAAAATATTCTGTGCTTTCCATTCCAAAGGCACCATGGATTAGCTCGAGAACTGTTCTCTTACAAAAAGATGCTTTTCCCAGGAGTGATTCCATCTGCTTCACATTTTCTGCCCTCTCTTCCTCATGATTTGTTTTAAAATGTCTCATGATTTTAAATAACAATCCTCTCTTGACATTGGAGGCATTTGCAGTCTACTGCCACCATCAGGTGAAAAGGAAGAATTGCAATGTGTTGAAGAGGGAGTCTGCACAGTCAGACTATTGACAGCCCAGGTCTGACTGATCATAAAACATTGTGTGCATTTACACTCATTTATTTAAAGGTGGTTTATAACGAATCAGACCACATGTTAATTCAAGCTACAAATGGGGCCTTGTAACACCTTTCATATGTTCATGTGGCTCAAGGACAGCAAAATGATGTAAAGGTTATTCTTATTTATAACTATACAGGATTTTGTAGAAATAATAATAAAAATAATAACAATAATACAAAAAAAAATTGCTACATAGTCAGAAAGAGCTAATCAGCTAGTCAGTGATTGCGCTCTGGGTAGTCACCATCAGCAACTTTAGCATGGGTCAAGTTTTTAAGGCGGCCACGCAGGGCCTGGGTCAAGTTTCCTTAACTCCACCATAGACTGTACTTAAAAAATATTGCACTTCAATTAAAAGTGACTTTTTGTCCCCCTAATATAATTAAAATGATGCATGATTTAAATGACTTATCATCTAGCCAGATGTACAACATGTGAAACTTCCCTTTGGAATGTCTCTGTCTCCAGATTGACAGAATGTAGCGCAGCTTTATCCCAGTGAGCTCAGGTTTTTAAGGCAAAAAAGTCATGATGAAGACCGAGCAGATCCACTGCAAAAGATGAGATGATAAGCAGTATTTCAGGTCTGCCGATCTATAATTGGGTGCATCAGCCGTCAGCTGTAATTTTGTCAATAGGAAGCTCCGACAGGGTTCAGTGAAAGTCTGTCTTGCAAAGTAATCCAATTACCACACAGGAATTCCCCACTGAGGTTTACTCACCATGAAGCCAGGAAAAGGAGGGGGAATAAAATGAGGACGGGGCATTTTAATGATAAAGTGGGCCACCCGTTTTCAGCTTGAAAGTGCAAAATACTAGGTATGAAATCATCAGCAATCCCACAAATACCAATCAAAGATTATCAAGTAAGATTATCAAGGCATAAGCAAAAGAAAAGATGTATTACTCTGATCAATCGAGAGAATAACTTCTGCCTATTGACATCAAGGTCTTCTTTTGGATGAAATCTTGAAGTGACTAACACTGGCTTGGAAAATGAGAAATAAATTGGCAGTGTTATATTAACTGGATAACAGCCGGTTCTGTAACCATCCTAGAGGCAAGGTATAAAAGAATCAGAAAATTCTCTTCATGTCTGAGACGTCAAAAGTGTCAGCTTATCAAAGAAGAGGGATACTGGGTTGGTCTTTTGCTTTGTTCTCAGCCACGGGTGCAAGAATGTAGCATCAGTTTGAACCAAGGGGTATGAGGAGGGTCATAAGGCCACCATGGTGCAGGGGTGTTTGAGTTTGCAGGGTAGGACCCCTCTGTTAAGTTGGTAGAATTCTACAAGGTGGATCAGGTCTGTGAACTTGGTGGAACCATCGTCAAGGCTGAAGAAGATTTGACCATCCTCTTCATACTGACAACAGAAATGAGAGCAGACCTTCAACAAGCTCTTTTTTAGATTTGCTCTAGATTTGAAGACATACCACAGAACACTGACTTGTATTAGAGGAATGTAAAGCTCAGAATAGAGGTTGTAGACTTACAGGCAAGATCTGGAAGTGTCTGATCTTTTGGTGATGGCACAGAGTGAGAACAAAAGCCTTTGGGTTGCTCTGACTATCCCGCAAAAGAAACAACCTTCAGGGAAAAGAAACTAAACTGAACAAAGACCTTAATTATTATAGCATTATACATGTATACAGCCAAAGCCACACTGATGTGTGTGCAATTCTAGCTTCTCACCCATCCACCTGACCCTGCTGCATCATCATACGGTGGGATTCCTCTCTCATGATGCGGCCGTGGAACCACAGCTGTGTTCGGTGGATCACTGCAGACATTATAACCCATATTTTATTTTATTACAGAAATATGAAACATGCTGTTCCATGTGAAACTGATCAGCATGCCTACCTGAATTTAAAGAGGATGGATGCGGAGAACTTGGGTTGCCTGATACATTCATTCGCTGACTTCGTTTCTGCACAGAATAACATTTAATGCATCATATATAAGGAATGAGATGAAAGTCCTCTCACACACAGAGATGTGTGAGTGTGTGTAAGTAAAGGACCAGTGTACAGTACATGTGTGTTTCAGAATAGTACATGGGTGTGAGTGACTGAATTCCAGTAACTTTTTCAGGTTTTATGATTTGAAGAATATCAAACACGATTCACAACAATCTCCTTACAGGTCAAATTACCAGACCTGGCAACCTTTACACAATTAGTATAGGAACTCAATTAATCATAGGCTTACTGTGCCTTTTTTTAAACAATTTTAAAATATTTAAGGTAATATTAACTGAGAATGATAGTAAGGCTTTAAAATGGATGGCCCACAAGCCTCGACCCTCACATGTACTCAAGACCTTTGGAAGGAATAAAATCTATGGAATAAAATCATTAGTATATTTTCAGCTTGGTAATTTAAATGGGATGCCACTGGAGAATATCTTCCAAAAATAGTCAAAAACAGCATTTTTTTTTCAAGAAGCTTCATAAATTATGCCTTCTTTACACCTGTGTGTGTGTGTGTGTGTGTGTGTGTGTGTGTGTGTGTGTGTGTGTGTGTGTGTGTGTGTGTGTGTGTTCATACAAAACTTACTCTCCAAGTGTGTCCCTCCTCCATCGCTGCACTCATTGCTTCCACAGGGTTGTCAATCACACGGCCTGTCCTTCCTGAGAAATCCATGGCAACTAGAGAGTTCTCTGACACACTCCTCTACAGAGAAATCATATCAGGATACTGACTGCATCATATAAATTTCCAGTTAACTGTGGAAACATCTTAGCATTGCTATTAACTCTTAATAAAATAAACAAAATCAGCCCACATCGTAGTGGTCAACACTGGTCACGTATTAAGTTAGAAAAATACTAAGCATATGTGAAAATACAACAGAAGCCTTTATTTTGTCACATGTACATGACAACACAGTGAAATTCTTTTTCTCATAGCCCAACTTTTGAGGTTGTCATAGTGCAGGGTCAGCCATGATACAGCACCCCTGGAGTAGAGAAGGTTAAGGGCCATGCTCAAGGGCCCAACAGTGGCAGCTTGGCAGTACTGGGGCTCGAACCCTGATCCTCCAATCAACAATCCGGAGCCTTAACCACTTAAGTCACCACTGCTCGATTCTAAAAGGTATTATAATATTAAGAATAGGTATACAGTCAAATAAAAAAAGACGCTGAACCCTCACCACTGGTGTTGTGAAGTTGGAGACGGCTGATTGGTGGGGGATCTTATAGTTCTGATAGAGCAGAATTCCATACTGCACACAAGTTTAAAACTGATTGTTATTAGCATTAGTTGCAGTGGGAGTGCATGCAATAGCTTAAGTAAGAGAAGTAGTAGTAGTTAAAGTAGTGTACAATTACAATAAATGACTTGAATACTCTTTAATTCTGTTGTACAATATACTGTAAATTTGCTAAAGGGCTTTAAATATTTTGATGCCCTGTTCGATTAGAGGTTACAAGTAATCTATGCAATCTATAGCAATATAGTGCGTGTGTACCTTAAACACTCTGAAGCCAGTCATCCAGCAGGTTCGGCTCTGCTCATCCTCAGCACAGAGCATCTTCAGATCCTTCAACTCTGTTGTGCCTTTAGTAGGCTGTTATTAAACCACAAAGCAATAAAAAAAAGAGATGTCCATTTAATATCCTCCCCAGCACAAACTCCACAAATGTTTAAGGGAATTCTATCCCATTTTACAGTAGCTGCGCATGAGGTAATAAAGCCAAAAACACAAATGTGAGAGGTTTATTTTAATCGCCCGATAAAATCTCCATCATTTTCCATCATAAGCTACGTGTTGTACCTTAATGCAGAACTGGTAGTCTGTGGGAGCGTTGTGCACTTTCTTCCCTGTCGTCATGGTGAACACACTGTTCTCTTCCAAATCTGACAGCAACTGCAGATGCCTGGGCTCCTGAACACGCCACATGCAAAATTCTCAGAAATTGAACACGAGCGGCACATTAACACCCACAACAGTGGACTAATAATGAAATGGTAGGCCTGTGCGATAGAATGTTATTTCTACGTAGCAGTGCAACATTTTATCTGAATACGCACTACAATACATATGCTGTAACGAGTTATCACTCAAAAATGCACCCAAAGAACAGACGTCTCCTTAAACAAATACTGTACAGTAATGTGAGCCATATTAATCTGGAATGATTTGCAGAGATTTTTTAACTCATCAATATAAAACCGAGACCACCTGCAAGCCCCGTCCCCTCCTCTACTCTCTGAACGTCTTCACTTGACAGTAAACGCTGTATGTTGAATTAATATTAATATGTACAGTAATGAAATCCATCAGTGCATGTTGGCCAACATTAGATACGATTATGTTATGATCATGATATAATGATCAGTTTGACAATTTCAGCCAGAAATGCTTGAGTTTTGAAGTTTGGATCATGTCTAGCTCAAATTTTGAAAATCTAACACAAAATGACACATTGGGGCAATAGCAGATTAACTCCTTTCTCCTTTATGCTCCTTAAACCAGAAATGTGTGTTCATCTTTCTTTTAAAGCTGTTGGCTCTGGATAATAAAATCAGGTTATTTCTGAATGCTTCTTAATGTCTTTTTTTTTGGGGGTAAATTACAAAACAAGGGAAAATCAGTATCACACAATCATATGAAGTGGTCATTCACATGCATTAAATGCATATTTATTGGAATTATGTTCTCTAATCTAACTCAAATGAATCAGTGAATTCTACAATATTGTACAAATAGTCCATAGACCATAAACCAAAATCTCATATTCCTTGCATGACCCATACTGTATCTGCTCCTTCCACTGATGTCCAAGCATGTGGAATCACTTCTAGTCGACAATGCACTTCATGTACCATAGACCACAAAACTCAAATAGGAAACGAGTGCCTTTTTTCTAAATGCAAAAAAAAACCCATAAAAGCTCAGCTTGCCTTGGACATTCCTTTAGTGGAGTAGTAGAGGCCAGAGCGGCGCAGGAACATGTAAAGCTTCTTCCAGGACTTGCGGCCTGTCTCCTTCATGTAAAGAAAGCCCTGGATCTCAGGGCAGCGGCTGGAATTCAAGAAATTCTGCATGGGGGAGGAGAGCAGGAAACCATCTAGAGACTAGTTATTTAGCTTTTCTGCACAGAGAAAACTTCCTCTCCCCATGGCTTACACACAAACTGCTATGTATCCTGTCTCACGTATATATGTGAAAGCACACACAGAGAAAGTCATGACACAACATTGACTAAAGTGTACTCGTGAGTGTGGTGGAAGCTGAGCTAAATTCACCATTTCACAAATGTGGAGGTTTTCAGTTGAGTCATATTTCAGTAATCATCATTTTTACCTTAAAGTACTGCAGTGTACATTATGTGTGTGTGTGTGTGTGTGTGTGTGTGTGTGTGTGTGTGTGTGTGTGTGTGTGTGTGTGTGTGTGTGTGTGTGTGTGTGTGCGTGTGTGCGTGTGTGAGTGAGTGAGTGAGTGAGTGAGTGAGTGAGTGAGTGAGAGAGAAAATGAGTGTTCACCTGCAGAAGCTGAGATGGTGGGATTGTGCCATTGGACTCTTGACACCACGCCACCATATTTTCTGGGAAGAAATTCTGAAAGACAGCAGAGGAAAAGAGATTTTGTATATTAATAATAACGCTAGCCACTTTTCCCCTAAAAGCTAACATATTTTGTATATTGTTTAGCATTATTCGCACTGAGGTATAAAAAAATACTATATAACTATATCTGTAGCATGTTAGCTTTAATCTCTAAAATATTTCAGGAAGATTCCAAATGTGCGTGCACGCACGCACACACACACACACACACACACACACACACACACACACACACACACACACACACACACACACACACACACACACACACACACAAAAACTATAGACCAGTACAAATGTGTCAGTTCTGCTCTATATAATTCTTCACCTCAGACTTTAAATAAACTAAACAACATGTTTATTTGATCACAATTTTTAGCCAACAGCTCCCAGAGAATGATCAGAAAAGAAATAGATAAATAGATAAAAAGTGGATCACGTTAGCCATCTACTGTAGCTTGACTTTGAGCACAGGGATATTAAGGTATATAAAGTATTATATATAATATATGGTCTAATATAAAGTATTAGATGTTTCAAGGGTGGATAGATAATGTGTAATGTGATTACCAAAGTGTAAACCGATTTTATTTTGTGTACGTTCTGAATCATGTGTGTGTATTCTTGCTCTTTACTGAATGAGATCATCCCAATTTCCAAGAATACAGTGCAAATTATAATGACGGGTTCAAACTGCAGTGCGCACACATACAAAACATGACAGAGTGCTGGTAAAGGAAAATAATCAACAAGGAGGTCGTGTGATGTAGCCTGACACAAAGCAACGGAGAATAACATCACACTTAATAATAATAATAATAATACAAAGCCAACGATTATATTTATTTTCATACTGAATAGAAGGTTATGCTTTTTTTTAACCTTTTAGAATTAAAACAATCAAACTATCTTAACAAGTAAAATATCTTGAATCTTGTCCAATTTATCATCATTTCTTATTATAAATTTACTATAAACCAAATAGATTTCTAGATCATTCATTCATTCAATTTCTAACGCTTATCCGACTTCTTGGGTCACGGGCGCTTGTGCCTATCTCAGGAGTCATCGGGCATCAAGGCAGGATACACCCTGGACGGACTGCCAACCCATCGCAGGGCACACACACTCTCATTCACTCACAGACACACACTACGGACAATTTTCCAGAGATGCCAATCAACCTACCATGCATGTCTTTGGACCGGGGGAGGAAACTGGAGTACTCAGAGGAAACCCACCGAGGCACGGGGAGAACATGCAAACTCCACACACACACAAGGCGGAGGTGGGAACCGAACCCACAACCCTGGAGGTGTTAGGCGAACGTGCTAACCACTAAGCCACCGTGTCCATTTCTAGATAATTTCTTGAAATAAATTATTAATATGAGCAAAGTATTTGCCAATCAAGCAAGACTAGCTCAAAACAGAAATGAATTTATAGTCTAGAAGTCTGAAAATAGTTTTAATAATCTTATATACTTTTTGTTCAAACCTTAAAATAGGAAATCATAGATTTAATTCAATTTAAACAATGGTCTCAAAGCATCCTTAGAGAAATATAATAAAAATTCAGAAAAAAGATGGCAAAGTTTAATATTTAAAATTATATCCAAATACATTTGACTATATTCAATATATATATATTTTGGATTAATGACAGAAAAATAAATAAAAAATAAGAAACTGAAGGCACCAAAACTGGAGACTCCTTAAATAAATGTTAAAGAATCATTTTACAGAAGGGTTGATACAGTATAGAAACGATATCTAACGCCAGAGCCGCTGCTGTAGAAAATGAATCAACAAATCAGATTTGAGAATTCAAAAGCACTAGGATATAATAACAATATTTCTAAATTGTTAGCATTGCTGTTTTACTTTGTAGCTACAAAATGTTTATGGTGCTCTTAGAAATTCCAGGACAAGATTTTATGAAAATACTTAGCGTAAAGAGTTTTTCCTAACGAAAAAAATCTAAGAATTCTTAGAAATGTGGGCGTTTCCCCTTAAAGAGAAGGTCCTAGTAAAGATAAAAGTTATTCATAAAGCATCTTAACCCTTAAAAGACCTAATAAGGTCAAAAGGTGTTAGGAGAAATGAGGAGGACTTTTAAGAGGATTAAGAGTTTCTTTATTAGAGGAGAAAATGGCTGAAAGGTGACAAGGGAGAAGAAATGTTTCATATACAATATTTAATAATGATAGTGAGTTAATAAGATACAGATTAGATCGTGTAGGGATTATTTTTGTGACCAATAATATTAGAGATAATGTCTGAGACACAGTACAGAATGTATAGATATATAATTTCTGTGCTGTGTCATTTAGAGATACACTAACATCTCTGAAACAGAGCCGAAATGATATAATTTGTGTATAATCTCTGTGACATTTCTGCTTTGTGTCGGAGATGTTTCCATTCACATTACATTTATTACATATATAACATAAAGATGTTAAAACATAATATGATCGGTTACGAACGTAATCCTTACACAATATAGACTCAAACATCTTAACATAGAGACAAAGGAAAGGCTTATAATAGACCAGATTTTAAAAACGCTCCTTTTTATTAGACAACCAATCACAGTCTTCAACACAATGTGTCATACCTAGTAACAGATTAAGCCCCGCCCCCTCTCTAAGATAATAGTTGTTGTATTTTCTGTGCTCAGAGTTGATCTGATGTCCTGAATCACTCTTAAGATAAGATTCCTAGTTAGTAACGTTTAAGCTAAATTAGGAGCTTTCTCAGATCATTCTTAGACTCTTTATAAAAAAAAGGCCCTGGGTACTGGTCAGAAAGGTTTATGAAACGACGAATAAAGGAAAACAAATTATTTATTAGGACAAAATGAAAAAAAAATCATTAAATATTGTTTTATTTAGAAACGTTGTGGATTTCTCACCAGTGGGTTTTTGAAGAACTCGTACTTAGCATAGTTCTTCCTGAAGAGAAACTTGCTCTCTGGAGACATGCAGGCCTGCACCTGAACCACCAGTTCATGGTCCTCCAAACACCTCTCTACACACACACACAAACACACACAAACACACACCCACAAACACAAACACATGATCAGGTCTTGAATATTTATGCAAGCTGAAGAACAAGAAACTATGAGCAAGAACAAATAATCAATAGGACGTTGCACGACGCCACAGCTGCATTAAAAATTTTAAATATATAAACGACTGTGTATTAAGACAGTGATCTTATACGGCATAATTATGAACATATGTATTAATAGAACAGAGGATGTGTGTATTCAAAGTTTAGTTTAAAGTCTCTCGGATTTACGGTCTCACAACACTCATACTAATCAT
The DNA here is from genome assembly GCF_022655615.1 of Tachysurus fulvidraco. Classification (NCBI taxonomy): domain Eukaryota; kingdom Metazoa; phylum Chordata; class Actinopteri; order Siluriformes; family Bagridae; genus Tachysurus; species Tachysurus fulvidraco. Next base: position 10,766,909 of record NC_062524.1, on the reverse strand, counting down.
TAAGAGTTTCCCCAAAGAGCAAGTGTGTGTGCGTATGTGTGTGTATGTGTATGTGTGTGTGAACAGATAGAGAGGGAAAAATAAAGAGAAGGAGGAAAATGTAGACAAGGCAGTCTCAGCTCTGTGTATTTATATGACACTTTTGCCTCAGGGCACAGTTAAAATGAGAATATTTACTTTGTGTGTGTGTGTGTGTGTGTGTGTGTGTGTGTGTGTGTGTGTGTGTGTGTGTGTGTGTGTGTGTGCGTGCGTGCGTGAGAAAGAGAGAATTGAAAAGTAAAGAAAGTGGCTATGTACCAGTAACTTGTAATAAAAAACTAAAGTGTTTATGTATAAAAAGATGAAGAAGTTTTATATACACGTGTTTCATTATGCATTTTAATACTTTACATCCAGACATGCATCTCCACCCAGCCTGACAATACAAATGCAATCAGAGCAAACAGAGAGAGGGGGGAGAGAGAGAGAGAGAGAGAGAGAGAGAGAGAGAAGCATTGCAGGGAGATGAGGTCATGTATTTAGCTTGATTGCATTGAGCAGTAGGTCTGATCATAGCTCAGCAAGGAGCCTCACAGTTAACGGCTTATGTAAGAGGAACATTTTCTGGAAGGTTGCCATAATGTTGGGCTAACGCTAGCTCAGAGATCAAATCTAGAGTGTCCTGATCTGTCAAGGCACAGGAAAACACAATGTTTAGCTGAAGCTGCAGCTGAAGAATCCGAATACGGCCGATCACGTTATGACATCATACCCAGAGGAACATCTAATATTATTTTTTTTATTTTCTTAAACAAAAGTTTGCTTTACAACAGAAATAATCACTACTTTCACATAACTTGCTAAAAAACTTGGTTGAAGTTACACTAGTGTACTCTTAAAGGGGATGTGGTAGCTCAGTGGTTAAGGTGTTCGACTACTGATCAGAAGGTCATTGGTTCGAATCCCAGGTCCACCAAGATGCCACTGCAGGGCCCCTGAGCAAGGCCCTTAACCCTCAATTGCTCAGGTGTATAAACTGAAATAAGACGATGTAAGTCACTCTGGATAAGAGTGTCTGCTAAATGCTGTAAATGTAATGTAAATGTTAAAGAACCCATTGAGTTTCCATGGATATTGATTGAACCACAATCCAACAAGAAAGTCACACTGTTCCTGAAACCCATAGGATTCTCGCTGTCATACGACAGCCCGAGAAGCCCATCAAATGTTTTCTCTGCTAGCATGTAAATTATGTTATGTTTACTAGCTGTGAGATTTGTGCATAATCCTGGTCACACTCTATTCCCGATACCTGCTCTATTGCAGGATTTTCTGCTTCCCTTCACAACTTGTCCTCCACGTCAATCACTTTTATATTTCAGAATGCTTTTCCTTTTACAGTGGACAAGCAGGAACCGTAGAAAAGCACAAGATTATATAAAGACTTAAGCACAAAGAGCCGATCCACTGTTTGCTTTGCAACTATGGATAGGAGAGAACGTGCCCTTAAGGACCAGGTGGTGATTGCTGCTCACTGTCTCTCATTAACATACATACACACACACACACACACACACACACACACACACACACACACACACACACACACACACACACGCACACACACACACACACACACACACACACACACACACACACACACACACACACACACACACACTTACCTAGTCCAAGCAATGGATGATGCTCTACTAAAGTCCAGCAGTTGTCATCCAGGCAATGACTCTTATAAACCAGGAGCTGACACACATCCCTGGCTGTCATATGAGCAGGAACTTCCACCACCTTCCCAACACCATCTTCACTAAAGACCTTGATGATCTGAAGACACATACAAAAGCCTTTTAAATCTCAATAATTATGCAGGATTTCATGCAAGACATCAGAGAAGAAAAAACACGAACTCAATCCTTGGATTATTAGTATAATTTATTTAAACATCTGCTCAGAAAAAAATGCTGCGTTTGCTATGCATACGAAGTGTGGCACGTCTGCTCCCACCTCAGCAGTATGTAAGCAGTTACTGATCGCGTTTAGACAACGGCACATGCCCCCAAGCCCCCAAGCATAGTTTCTTAGACACACATGCATTCACTCACACACGCTTCTAACACTCAGAACTCTGTCTAAATTGCAGCAGGCCATAAAGATCCACGAGAGAGTGTATACGCAAACACGTATTAAAAGGGGATATATCCAAAGCACATTTAGAAACACTGAAACTTTGTATATATAGTTTCCTCTCTCACACACAGAGAAATAGATTTTAAAAATAGATACAATTTTCCCAGCCTGAAATCATACTGGGATAAAATCCCGGAGCTTCCTCTTTCAGGTAATGTATAAATTTTAAGAGTGATACAGTTACCTAGTCAGACCCATGTCAAGTAGATTTAATAAGACATTTGTCATGCAAAGCAGTCGCATGTAAAGACAGGAATCCTACGCAGATCCTATGTAGTAGTACGGTCAATCGGTCTTACCTCTACTGCTGGGTAGAGGCAGCAATCCGGAGAGCACGATGGCATTTTTCGCACTGAGCCGACCTTCTCTTACAAAGTGAGAGAAGAGCAAGAGACTGAGAAAGAGTGTGAGAGCGAGAGAGAGAGAGAGAGAGAGAGAGAGAGAGAGAGAGAGAGGTGGGGGTAGTGCTGAGGGGGCGGAAATATTAAAAGAGAAAGAGGTTCAGACAGGAGTTGGGGGAAAATTTTGATTTGTCAGAAAGAATGGTGACAGACAGGAAAGATTAAAATAGAAAGAGAGAGTCAGAGAGAGATGGGGACAGAAGAGAGAGAAAAAGAGAGTGAACACTAGGCTGTGCTGATGCACGAACTGCACACTGCTCCATTTCTAGTAGATTAAGATCAGTGGAACTGACACCTCCCATGGGCAGAGTGTGTGCGGGTGTATTAGAGATTTTAAGGTGATAGTGAACACCTATCAAGGACTTCTCTCACTCACGTCCATGCGTGTACAACACTCATCTGTGCGTGTGTGTGTCCGTCCATCTCTCTACACACACAGCTCTGTAAAAATTTCAAATTCTCTAACCAATGGGTCTCACTTTCATAATGTACACACACACACTCTTTTTTGTGAGATTTTTTTTTGGCAAATTCTTCCCTGAAGTCTGGCCAAACAAAACCTCTCCCTCTCTTTTTCTGAAAACTCAGCATATCAGAATGGTTACACACACACACACACACACACACACACACACACACACACACACACACACACACACTTTAATTTAAGAGGTATGAAAAAAATTCTTGTACTTGGTAAGTTTATATCAGTGTATACACACACACACACAAAATTGAATTCTAACTCGAAACTTATTCTACTTGTTCTGTTCTACTTATTCTACTTTCTACTTGCAACGTAGAAATGCAAGTGGGGAAAATCAGCAACCCCCTTTTTTAAAGTAGTATGTAAATGTTTGCGTAGCGTTCGTAAAAATGCTCAAAAGGTTTCGCAAACCAGCTTCCATTGTCACTGGATTGCATTTGGGTAAAAAAAAAAACATTCTGAAGAGTATTTGGTTAAGGATTGTTTAAATGTAAAGTCTGAGTCATGTGACTGCAAGCAAACATTTGCTGAGAAGTGGTCAGTTCTTCTGATTAAATGGTGGGGGTCAATTCAAATACTTTTTTTCAAAGGACTTTCACCCAATATTCTGGTTACGTCATCATACTTTAGATGTTGGTCAAATAAATAGTGAATTTTTTATTCACTGGAAGCCAAGGTGAATCGTTGCATGGAGGGTGTCTTATAGATGACATCTGCATCTTAGTGGGTAATGTTGAGATTAGATTGGCCACAGGCTAGTCCGGTTAGCATGGTGATGTATAATGCAGATTAAACAGTACTAAAAACACTATGAGGATTAGACCATTAATAATAACAACAACAAGCAGATTGAGTGTCCGAACAACATCTAAAGCTGAAATCACAGCAGATTGTCGTAGCATTGCTACGCAATACACTTAGCTTATTTATTTAATTTTTTTAGACTGTGAGGATGTCATCTAAAGATTAAGACAGACTTGCTCAGCAACTTTAGTGTATCATAATCAAACGCATGTCTATAAGCCTAGTCTGCTGTGCCCGAAAGACAGTAATAAAGACTGACGGAGAAATGTCCGCTATGTTAACCAGTACCAGACATGGTCTTCTGAGAAGGCAGGCGTGTGTGTGTGTTTGTGTGTATGTGTGCGTGCACATGCAATCTAGCCTTGCACACTATAACCATGTGCTTTGCAATAAACCTCTGAGGTTAACTAGGGTCAGCGTGTGTGTATGCATTGCCATATACAAAAAAGGACAAACACACAAAATTCTACACAGCGATTCTTTAACAGCATACACACCTTAATAAAACCAGAGGAGCTGCTACAGTAGGAGTAAAACAGAGACAAGGCTAATGTAGCCATCTCAAATCAGATAACTTATACATGTTGGTCTATTAAAGTTAATCTTGTTTCAAACATGAATAAATTTCAACTCAACTCAATTAAAAACAACAGAGCTAACAAAAGTGCTTCACAATTAGGAAACCAGTAAAAGACCAATACATGGACATGGTGTATAAACATTAACAATATTATTAACATCTAAAGTTTAAAAATGTGTTTTCAGCTAAGATTTAAAACAATAATCTTCACTGACGGGGCCAATGAATTTAAAGGAAGATGAAACGATGAATAGATAGATAGATGTTTATGTACCATGTGTATGGAAAAAGGAAGAATAAAGAGTGTCCCTTTGGAATGTCTCTAACCAATGAATACAACTAAATTACACAATGTCACATTACACAAAGTAACCATGTTATTTGTATAGAACAAAAAAAAAATTATTGATACTTTAAATCTTTCTGTAACTTTTCACATTGATAGAAAGAAGTCTTCAGTGAACAGTCAGAGAAAGCTGTAAATTTACATTGTCCACAAACAGGGAAATCTTCAGGAGTTTGGACTTTGCAGTTTCTCTGTATCAAGCTGGATTTATTGCGGTCTTGTTAACTCAGCTTACTCCATACTCTAAGTCGACTGTGCCTTTAAACAGCTTGGAAAATTAAAGAAAATGGTGATAAATTCAATTAGCTGAATTAGCTTCTGATAGAATAACTGGCTAACTGGAGTCAAAGAATTTTAAAGCCTACCTACAAACTGTATGATGTATGATGTATGATGATGGAAACCTTCACTCAGTCAACGTAGATGGGTGAGGAAAGTAAATAAAATCAAAACCAGAACCAAAAGCAAAGGAGATTGTGAACAAGAATCTATATCCACTGTAAAGCCAGACTTATACTGATTTGACCTGAAAGGCTAATTAGCATTGCTAACCAAAAAGCCAGACTACAGTTTGTACTTGTGTGTGGAGACTGTTAGAGGAAAAGGGGTTAGACTTCTTCCTAACTGTGAAGCATGAGGTTGGCAACATCATGCACTTCACAAACATTATGTGGATATGATAAAGAAACACCTCCAAACATTAGTTAAAGCTTGATCCCAAATGGTTCTTTCAAATGTACAATAATCCTAAGTGTACCTACAAAAGTTGTGGTAAAATGACTAAAGTATGACAAAGTGAAGGTTTCTAGAGGACCATCTCTATTTTTACATCAGTTCTATCTGAAGGACTGGGCCAAAATCCCAGCTACGTATTGCACGTAAACATGTGATCTAAGTTAAACAATTTAATGCAGTGCTTCCAAATACTAACCCAGGAAATGTAAACTTCTGTCCAACTGGGAATGTATTGAAAGTTACATTTATTTTATTTATTATTCTGACATTTGACATTTATTATTCTGACATTAAAGTAGTGATCCTAACCGACTGGGAATGTTATTTATGATCAAATGTCAGGAATTGTGAAAAATGTGAGTTTAAACATGTTTGGCTAAGGTGTATGTAAACGTCTGACTGTACATACAGAGGCACAACTGAATAAATTCTTAAGTGTACAGTAGCATTACAGCTGCAGAGATCCAAATAAATGACCTAAATAACCTTGTGAAATATAAGGTGAAATATAAGGTGCACTTGCTACATACATTATACGGTTATGATCATTTTAATGGTTAAATTAAAGGTTTTCAATAGCTTCCAATGAACACAAAAGCCATTGAAAATAGCAAGTTTAGCTGAGTTTGGAGCTCATATTCTGCTACAAAGCTTATGATGTTTCAGAAGATCATCTTCGTAATTCTCCTGGTATTATTGGGAATAAAATGGTGAACCCGTAAAACAGTTTGTTTACAATTTTACACCAATATTTTATTTACAGTATTTTCCGCACCAAAAGGCATTCCGGATTATAAGGTCTCAATTACAGTCTCAATTACAGGTTCTATTTCTGTACTTAACCCATACATAAGGCGCACCGTATTATAAGGCGCATGCTAAAACATACAGTCTACAAAAAAGGTAACGGAAGCAAAACAGTGAATTTAGTTGAACTTTATACTACTATTTAACAATACACACACACATTATTTTTTAATCAATCTTCTCCCACAAATCCACCAAAGTCCTCATCTACTGTGTCTTCTTAACTTGGCACATTTTAGTAATTTTGAGCAAGTACATTTTCTTGCTTCCTCAACTTCCGAACCATAGATACATTGATGTTGAATTGTTTCAGCTGCTCTATTCCCATTTACAACCATGTAACTGATAGCCTGTAGTTTGAATTGTGCCTCGTAAGCATCTGATTTTTATTGGCGGATGGCAAACCAAATTAAGGTGCATTTACCGCCACCTACTGGACTGGAGTGTGGAGCGCATAATAGACATAGATATCTACACAATAGTGGTTAGGAAGAAACAAATAATTTTTCAACATACTGGTAGTATACCTACTGGAGGCCTTGCGGAGATAAGCGTACGTACTGTACGTATTACTTAATGTTCTCTGAATGGTTTATCGCTGCCAGCGTATGTAGTGTATGTATTACGTCCCTGTGTCAGAGGGAAATGGTCCGACAGTCAATCAAGCGAAGCGTTTACCAAAGTTGCACAACATTTTTACAGATTTTTGGAACTCCGTGCACACATTTCTGAGAAAATTTAAGGCTTTTAGGTGCGCCTTATAGTGCGGAAAATACTGTATTCAGACAAATAGACATATTGCATTGTTTGTGATTCAGAAAAAACATTTTTTTAATCATAATTTTTCCACATTCCAATTTTTTTTTTTCATCATTTGAGAATCAAACTGAAATCCCAAAGTGAATCGAATGAACTGATTCGTGACCAGTGTGTATTGTTGCACCTGCTCTGTATAAAAGATTCAATAGATTCTAGATGTATATAAACAAGTGTTAATCGTTCATGGCTCAACCATAATGTCAAGCTTCATTTCATGTGTAAACACTTCTGGATGAGTGTGTAAAGCAGAAAGCAATGAAATGATATATGAACATGATACATGATGACTACGCCATGTGTAACTGGGGCTTACATGTAGAAAACTGTTGCTGTGTCTGATGTGTTCATAATGACTAGTCAAATTTCTATAGATGTTGTAGGTCTAATTTAAGCCATCACTACACACACACACACACACACACACACACACACACACACACACACACACACACACACAACCATGTACTGTACACCTAATCAATCAATCACATACTTCAGTTACCTCAAAATGCACACACACCCATGTGCTTTTATCAGCATATGAAAAATATCTGGCAGGAGAAAGCAAGGAGAAAATAAATGAAATGGAGACAGTGTTATCACACACACACACACACACACACACACACACACACACACACACACACACACACACACACACACACACACACACACACACACACATATACACACACACACACACATATATATATCCAAAGCACATTTAGAAACACTGAAACTTTATATATGGTTCTGCATGGAGACTTGGTTTTGCATATAACAAACCCTTGTGCACATACACAGCAGAGATGGAGCCACAGACACAGTTACAGCTTAAGATAACTCTGGCCGGTGACCTTAAATGTCACACAAAGATAGCCTTCGAGCACCATCCCATGACACTTTCTGACATACGGTGCAGATACCCACGGTGCTGAAATGGTAAAGAGATTGCATTTAACTAGAGGCTGCGACTTTGAATTCCCAACCTTTGACCTGAAAACCAAAGAAATTGCAGCCTCAACTTTGAAAAACTTCTCAGATCAAAGCAATTTAGAGAGCTTCAAATGATGTTGAATCAACATGGCTGCTCACAGCATCAGCAGTCAACTCTATAACTTCAGTATTCACATTAACGCCATCATGCTCGTCATCTCAAAGGTCACTAACTAGCCGAGTTGTTTCCAGAAACAGCATTCACACAGTCCTGAACTTGGTACAAAGTTCCTTGTTTTCACAACATCTACAGTGGATTTCTCATGAATGACATCGTTGGAGCTATTCCTTTATTCTGTCATTCCCAGTCTGAGATTGTTTCTCAACAATATAAATGACATCTTACCTTCTTAACAAAATAATGAGTTACAATTATAGCCAAGAAATATTTCAAACAGGGTTCCTTTACTGGGAGTAAATAAGAATGAATTAGAAAATTAATGGGAGTCATTTTTAGCACGTTCCGGTAAAAAAATCTCACGAGGCTTACTGTGTGGGAACAGGTATCAGAATAAACTGTGGTGTGGAAGAAGACAGAGAAGAGAAAAGAAGGAGAGATGAGAAAAAGAGAAAATGTTGAAAGAGTTCTCACGATGGTGTTTTTAGTAACACTGGGTCAAGTCATCTCTGGGGATCCATGTCCCAGCAGGACTCACAGTCAGCTGACAGAGCAGCAGACGCTGACGCATTGAATGCAAGAGTGTGTGTGTGTGTGTGTGTGTGTGTGTGTGTGTGTGTGTGTGTGTGTGTGTGTGTGTGTGTGTGTGTGTGTGAGAGAGAGAGAGAGAGAGAGAGAGAGAGAGAGAGAGAGAGAGAGAGAGAGAGAGAGAGGGAGAGAGAGAGAGAGATACCAGACTGAAGAGGATAGACATACAAACCTAAACCCAGTAGGTTTTATGGGTGTGTAAATTCAGAGCACCACAAGAGGGAGTATTTCAATCTGTGTGGTTAACCATTAGGGCAGTGTGTGTGTGCAAGTTGTGCAAAATGCAAGTTATTCAAAAGCCATAAAAAAGTGTCATGACATCAGCATGATAGTGCTCCACATTCTGTATAGCATGCATGTAGGAGGGTGGTGACATCCTCCTTTTGTCTGCTTGTCTAAATATGATTTTCCATGTTGTGTTTACTGGAAGACAGAACCCACAGACAGAGTATTAAAAAAATTACACCACTTGAGAAAAGAAAAAACCTCAAGATGCTGATGTAGGAAGAGCTATTCTCCTCAAGCCTTTAAATCAACATGTGTTAGAAGTGTTCAAAGCTAAGCTCATTTAGAAGCAGTTGTGTGGCTGAAGACTTGCTAAACCGGATTAGTATGTCTAAGACCTGCTTTAGTAGATAATCTCACATGAATGCCATAGGCTTGTACCTTCTAACAACTGCTGCTGCAACAAACACACTGCATTTTTCAGCATTATTTAGAAATGGTTTTAGGAACATGAGCAAGTTTAAGATGTTGACTTGGCCTTCAAAATTCCCCAGATCTCAATCTGATCCAGGATCTGTGGGATGTGTTGCACAAACAACGCATCCGATCCACAGAGGCTTTACCTCATAACTTAGAGGACATAAAATGATATGCCGCTAAAATCTTGGTGCCAAATATCACAGACCACCTTCTTGTGGAGTCCATGCTTCGACGGGTCAGAGCTGTTTTTTGGTTGCACAAGGGACTACACAATATTAGGCAGGTGATTTTAATGTAATGGCTGATCGTTGTATATATCTGCATACACACACATGCACATGCTTATATAAATGAATATTTACTCAATGGTTAAGATTCTGGATTTCTGATCAGAAGTTTGTGGGTTCATGCCCAAGCACTGCCAAGCTGCCAGAGTTGGGCTGCTTCAGTAGCTCTGTAACTCAGCAGACTCTCATCTGACCCCAAGCTGGTATATGCTAAAATTATTTATGTGCTCTAATGTTTGTGAGACAAATAAAGGCTTATTCTCCATGTACACACACACGCATGCACACACACGCATACAGTGTTTGTAATTTTGCCCTGTATAAGCAAAAGACTGAGGGGAACTAAACAACAAGCCCATTACTAAGATAATGTATGTCTATATTTTGGTCTCCTTGCTTATAAGAAGTGTGTTTGCATGTGTGTCAACTAAGATGCTCCAAAAGCATGAACACAACAAACTTAACTAAAACACAAACAGAGGCAGGATGTAAACACCGCAGCACATAGTGCACATTTGAGGGTGCTCTGGGTTCTAAGGGTTCTGTGTGTGTATGAGTGCATATATTTCTCTCTCTCTCTCACACACACACACACACACACACACACAAACACACAGAGACAACAATTCGAAACAAAAGGTGTTAAAATGGAGCAAACTCTCCGCATGTGTATTGCTGCTTAATTATTAGCTTAAGCTGCTTAGTCCAAAAGTTTAATATGTACAATGCCTTTTATAATTATTGGCACCCTTGAGTAAAAATAATAACTAACTTTTAAATACGCTTTTAAATTAGATTCTACAGAAACTATTCGTCTGTGTTTTAACACAGAAAAAAAAAATCATTATCATCATTTATTTTTTTTAGTATTCTCCTCTCTGTCATTCCTGACCATTTTTAGCATTTCAGAGTCACCATTATTCATTATTGCTCTTCAGATGTGAAGTAAAATCTGAAACTTTTCCCTGTTTCAATGAACCTTTTCAATAAATATTCCACACCTGTGGTGTTCATGTTGCTTCGTGTCTTGAGATGGCTCTAAGAGAGAGACCAAGGAGTAGATAAAATCTTCAGGAAAGTTTAGTTAATTTAGTTAATATACTGTAGTGTATATTATATAGTATAGTAGAATTATACTCTAGTGGGATTTTTTTTTATCCTTGCACTTGCTAATGTTTGGATTTGTTCTTGAAATAATATTAAATATTTTTTACCCAGTTTAACTTTGATTTTTTTTATGCTTTTTTATGCACTAGAGTAAATTACCATCATTAGTGAATTGTTAGTTACAAAGTTGGGTGAAAATTACAGGTGTGCAGCTATATTCTGCCATGACAATGTACCATAATATCAAATTAGCCCTGTTGACATGTAATTCAGGATCATGCAAAACCAGAACTATATATAGAATTTAAATAAGGATAGTCCTGATTATAAAGTCTAATTTCATATAATTATATGTGCACTTGTACCGCTGATGCCCTATTTTTACCTGACAGGAGTCACTAATTCAAAACTGCATGAGCTTCACATCATCAGGCTCTATAGGATCGAGGTTAACACCCTTAACACTCTGAACAATATAGCAAACAATCTTAAAAGGTTAGCACAGCAAAAAAACAGGATTGTACTGTGCACACAGCAACGGCCCTTGTTATCGTTAATTGCATGCAAACTGTGTTACTGGACTGTTGTCCCTTTTCTGTCAGAGGTTTACAAGGGTGTGTGTGTTATATCTTTGTGTGTGCACTGAACGCCTGATCAGTGGCACACATCCAACACCAACATCATCTTAACCATCCTCAAGTCACACCAACACTTATCATTGAGTGCAGAGAGGTTAGGAAGAGGTCATGAGTCCTACCATAACATGTATTTTTTACCATAATGCAAATGTATTTTAATAACTTGAGAAAGAGAGAGAGAGAGAGAGAGAGAGAGAGAGAGAGAGAGAGAGAGAGAGAAAGCAAGAGAGGAAGAGAAAACGAGAGAGCAGAAAAGGAGAGTGCAAAAGAGCGCAAGAGAGGGAGAGCAAAAGAAAGAACAAGAAAGAGAGCAACAGCGAGAGCAAGAGAGAGAGTGAGAGAGAGAGCAAAAGAGAGAACAAGAACGGGAGCAAAGGAAAGAGAGAGAGAGAGAGAGAGAGAGAGAGAGAGAGCGCACGAGAGAGCGAAAGAGCGAGAGAGAGAGAAAGAGCAACAGAGAGAGCAAGAGAGAGAGCGAGAGAGGGAGAGTAAAAGAGAGAATGAGAGGGAGAGTAAAAGAGAGAATGAGAGGGAGAGCAAAGGAGAAAGCGAGAGAGAGAGCGAGAGAGAGAGAAAGCTAGAGAGAGAGAGAGAAAAATCAAGAAAAGAAAGAGTCCGCTGAAACACTCCCTTTCTTTCATATTACATATTTCATAATTAAGATAATTAAACTAATGTACAGTAAGCTCTAACATGACAAATTCCCTTACACTAGTATGCGTGTGTGTGTGTGTGTGTGTGTGTGTGTGTGTGTGTGTGTGTGTGTGTGTGTTTCCATGCATACTGGCACATTCGCTTACAAAACAACACTATTACACTCTCAGGCTGTCAAACTTCTGTGTGTATTTAGGAGATTAATGTAAATACAATTACCTGTCTGTTTACAGCTGACACTCTTTAACGCTTCTTTATTACTATTATTATTATTATTATTATTATTATTATTATTATTATTATTATTATGGTCATTCAAGGACTGCCTTTCACCATAAAATAATTGTCACGCCCTTTGATTGGCAGACAGAGAAGAAAGAATGATGAAGAAGAAAAAAAAAAAAGGATGAAAAGCCAGACAGAATCCAGAACTGCTGCTGGAGGCAAGCGGTGTAATCATGTCCCGTCTGCCCGAGAGCGGTGCCAGTGTAAACACGCACATATGCACACGTCCACACCCACAGATTACATGAAATATGCAAAGTAGGACACATTCAAACAGGGACAGAAGGACATCATGCTCTCCTGTCTTTCTGGCAAGACCTTCCCACGCGCTGTAGGAGACTACACCAGACAATAATCTGTGCAATAAGTTTCTGTGCATGTACCCTCTTTAATCTGGGCATCGCTCTCTGACTCACATTAATCATTCGGGGTCACACAACCCTTCTGAGAATAGTTAAGAAATATGTATTTGTAATGGTGAGAATGACAGCATGTGAGAGAGAGCGTGAGAGACTCATAGCAGATTTCTCCAACTGTGGCATTACGGTTGAAAGAAAAAGCCTTGTCATGCATGCTGGCCTCAAGATAACCATTTCACCATCTGCCCTCTGCGGGGTATATTCTTTAGCAGACTTTATAATGAGTGCAGAAACTGTGCTCAAAGACAGACAGATGTAACTAACTAAAAAGTTACAGGCAGCCTTATGGAGAAAGACAACAATGCTAAATATTACGCACATCGATTTCCACCAAAAAAAAAATGGAGACACTAATTAGCTACTTACATAGAGAAAGAAAAAGATACAAAAAACATTATCATTTCAGAATATTTACAAATCCTTTTAACAAAAGTCTTAAAAATCCAGATCAGCTGAGCCTATTTTTGCATATTTTAATTGATTGTTTTGGTTCAAAATCAGTTGTTTAAAAGAAGCCCAAGTTTAAACGGAGCTGCAGGTTGAATAAGTGACCGTATATACAGTAAAGGATGGGTGTTAATGTCCTAACAAGGGTTTAAAACTGAAGCCAAAAAGATCCCTCACGCCCTCTAGTGACTGGTTGCAGTACCATTTTAAGTCCACCCATTCCCATGTTAGTGATGTGACGTACTTGTTAGTGAACAACTTAGGACAAATGCCAAAGGATATGTCTTTATGAGAAATGAGTTACGAGAGAATAATTAACAGGTTATGGTTACTGAGGTGATTAACTTGTATAACAAAGCCATGTTTTGTTCTGCTGTACACCGTCATAACAGTCCCTGATGATGACATTGTTCACTCCTGTTGGTTTGGTGGTTAGCTAGCATAGACATCAAAGTACATAAACCAAGGCAGCTAACTGTAGCTACGTTTCATAACTATTTCCTGACTGTATGACCCCTAGCTAACACTCCAAGCAGCTTGTTGCCTTTAGCCATGTTCTCATTTATACACAAACTCTACAAACCATAAACCCAGCAAAAACATTGTCTCAAAGCAGCTTTACATAAGCATAGAAACAGAATAAAAAATTGTAATTCTATTATCTATATACAAAAATTCCCAAATGATCAACCCTGAGTTGAAGGGGGTGAGGAAAAACTTCCTAAAATGATCAGAGGAAGAAACCTTGAGAAGAACCAGACACAGAAGGAAACCTCATCCTCATTTGGGTGACACTGGACAGGAAATAATGTCAATGGAAATAATGTCCTTTCTATAACAGTTTATAGTCGAGTGGAATTGTGTAACTAAGAGCTCCTGAGGAACTAACAGGTCAGAGTCCTTTCAGAGTTGACCGACGCAACAGTAGATGGTGTGACCGTCTCCACAACAGACCAATCCACAGCAATCCCATGATTCATGGGCTGTCCATGCAGATGTATCCCCAGCAGAGTGCACACCGGGCCATGAGACTCCAACCAGGGGTAACACCTACCTCCATACAGGTGTAACTTACCAAAGATTATTTTCTAGATAGATAGATAGATGGATAGATGGATGGATGGATGGATGCTCCAATTCTTATTAGATGCGCTTCATCTTTGCAGCATGTTCCACACCTTTAATTATTTTATTTTAATCTGTTTCTGCTGTATTTTCTCCAAAAAAAAAAAGGCTGGGAAACCAGAACACGCCTTCAAACTAATACTTGCCCAATACATTTATTTACCCACCTCATGTAAAAAAGCACATCATATAATACAGCACAGCACATAATAAAGCCTAAAGCATAAAGCCTTTTCTGTAATAAAAATCGGTCTCTCTTATGAACAAGTAAAAGTGATTATAGAGAATCAAAGGGCATCATTTCAGTATTTGTTCAACAGTCTTTACTCAGACCATCAGAGAAACTCTTTTATAATGTTGTAAATGCAAAATCTGTTCCATCAATCTGTCAGCTACAGTAAGTACCCCATATGCACATGCCAGTAAGCATATAGGGTATAAAGACTTTTTATTATTATGAAGAGGATGTGTGTAGTGTACTGGGACTGTGGGAAAAGAGCAGATAGAGCATCAAGGAGGAAGGAAGGGTTTAGACGGTTGGCAGGGATGTGGAGGCACGCACAAAAACAAGCACGACGCACAGGCGTGTGAAAGGAAAACGACTCACATCTCTTAAGGAAATGCCTCCGCTCAAAGGATACTAAGGAAAGATATGTAGGAGGCTGAAGGCCAAAAGGAGACTGACATGTATTTGCACAGGACCTTGGACCGTAACTTCCACATGCTGCAATGTTCTTGTGCACTTAGTTACGTAACACGAGTACACATAATCTCAAGTGGCTTTGTATGCTCTTTATCTTGTTTTAGAGAGATAGCATTTTTGTATCAGCATGAGTGGATGGAGAAGTATGCTCCCAAATGATGGATGGACAAATTGTTTAAAAGAAGCCATACATTGAATCTCTGTGATGGTCACTGAGCCAAACCTGTGAGCCAAAAGCAGCATGCTCTGTAAATACTCTACATGCAGGGATCTGGTCCACTAAATATGTCTGAAAGATATAATGTGTTTAGGAGCCAAGTTCTTGCATGCAAACAGACACACACTTATTTGTCTTACAATCTTTCTAAAGGACCTGACATTGACATTATTGTTGATGCAGATCATTAATGCTACACATACACCATGTGTTGACAAATAGGAAGTTTTATTTTGTCTCTTTTTTGGTAATAATTTTTTTTTAAATTCCCCCCGCTCCCACAACACACACACTATCAGGAAGAACCCTTTCTCACAGCTTGTTCCCAGCTCCAGAAACTATTTATTTTGCCATTTCTCTTGGCAAGGAGTTATGTGAAACAGTGTGTGCCAGACAATAACTGTTGTTGTTGTTTTTTTTACACACATACAGAGACATACATGCAAAATTTATACACTTCTTCTTATTAGACCAGACATACACATATTTGTGACAATGATTAAAGAAAGAAAACAGACAGAAATGCAGTTCAAATTCAACACTTAGGTGATTTTCAGACTTTATGTCACGTGTGTGTGTGTGTGTGTGTGTGTGTGTGTGTGTGTGTGTGTGTGTGTGTGTGTGTGTGTGTGTGTAAGCATCCATGCATGTGGTTGTGTGAGACTCTTACTTGCACATCTGATGGCTGTGGCATCGAAACAGTGCTGAGTATCGGGGAACCTGTGGGGCTGCATAACTCAGGAAACGGGTTGGGAATGGCTGGCAGAGATGAAGGGCGAACCAGCTGCTCCTCCTGCTGTAGCCTCCTGTGTCCACACACACACACACACACACACACACACACACACACACACACACACACACACACACACAGTTTCAAATTAATTGCATTTTCTAATTTCATTTTCTATGATCTATTCAAATTCCCATGTGAGACAGGATCTTAAAGTCGTTGTTACTGTTGTACTTATTTCCTTCAGTCAAAGAAGACATGACATTTTCAGATTCTCTCTTGTACAAACAGAGCGTAGGACTGAAGCTAAACAAACAATGTTAAACAGCACTCCTTTATCAGAGAAGCAAAAAGCACAGGAACGGGTTCATGCACTCGAATGGTGTCACATGGAGTTCTGTAAATGTAAATCTGCACTAGTTGATCTAGATCAGAAAGGCAGGGAATAAAGACAGGCTCTGCTCTGGCACTGTTAAAGCCCTACAAAGAAATCAAGGCAGAGCCCTATGTACAAAGAAATGAAGCTTGCAGTTCATTTAGAAGTCAAGGGGGCTGTGAGCAAGTGTGTGTGTGTGTGTGTGTGTGTGTGTGTGTGTGTGTGTGTGTGTGTGTGTGTGTGTGTGTGTGTGTGTGTGTGTGTGTGTGTGTGTGTGTGTGTGTGGAGTCAGGAACCTCTGAGTGAACTCGTCATGATGTGTGTGGGTGTAACACCCCGCTGCCAGAGTGAGTGAAAAAGACACCAGGGAGAAAAAGAGAAGAGAAATGTGATTTGCAGGACAAGGACAGAGAGAGAGAGAGGGAGGACGGAAGACAGAGAGCTTACACAACAATACACAAAAATTAACAACTTATGAACTACACCAAAGAGCTGGAAAAAAAAACTCAATACACATACACACCATTAGTAATTTTATTTTATTTAAATTTTTATTAGGTTTTTTTCCCATATCAAGACAAATAAAACACCCTACAAGAAATTAAATATCAAAATGAACAATTACAACTGGAACATAAAGTAAATAAATAAGTAAAATAAAAATAAAAAATGGATTACATATAATAATAGATAATAGAGATAATATTTTGATGACACAGCAATAATTTCAGCAATTCAGTTTTCTTTAACCTTGTTTTGTTCAGGTCCCAAGTTCACGCAGAAGTGTAGAAAGGGAGTCAAGATGTTATAAAAGTCATTTAACTTCCCTTTGATAGCAAATGTCAGTTTTTCCAAAGCAAGGTTTAAGGACATTTCCTTGATCCATTGGTCAGAAGAGGGTCTTTGAGTGTCTTTCCACTTTAATGCAATGACACGTTTGGCCTGTAGCAAACTAAAGTGTAATAAATCCCAAATTCCTTTATACGTCCAGTTTTTAAATCCCATATCGCTTCTGCCAGGTATAAAACTTTTATTACCCCAGATTGGTGAAAAACGTAATTCTTTCACCTAAATATTCATGAGCTTCATACAAAACAGTATTTTTAAGAAAAGGATTTTTGGTATTTTCTTTTAAGATTTTAATTGGGGAAGAATAAAGATACATCTGTAGTGAGACTGGCATTTCATTTTTTCAACCCATTCAAGGAGGGGTCAGTAATGTTGAAATAATACATAGCTGTACAGAGTTGGGCTGCCCAATAATAAAGTTTAATATTTGGCACTCCAAGTCCTCCCCAGTCATATGGTTAGATATAGTAGGGACAAACATAATCAAGAGTGTTTATTATTCCAAATCTAGTAAATATTTTCTTGAATGTGGGAAATGTTGCAGTTAGTGGAAGTAGGATTGACTGGAAAAGATATAAAAACTTAGGTAGAATTGACATTTTTATAATATTAATGCATCCTATCATAGAAATCTCTCAAGTGAGTCTGTGACATTCTTTACTAATGGCTCATAATTAGTAAAAAACAATTTCATCCAAACTGGGAGTCACCTTAATTCCTAAATATGTAAATCCTTCTTGAGCATTTACAAATTGCGTATGGTAGACAGGGTGTCTCCTGTCATCTCCATTTAAAAATAATAGGATGCTTTTATTGTTATTAATTTTATAACCTGAAAATGCTTCAAACTCTATTAAGGTATTGTTAAGTGCCCGGATAGAAGTCTCTAGTTTTGTAAGAAATACTACTATGTCATCTGCAAACACGATAGACAATGTTCCTTTTCACCTACTGTTATACCTTTTATATCTGGACTATTTCAAATTGCAATGGCAAGAGGTTCAAATGCAAATAAAAATAATAAGAGAGATAAGGGGCACCCTTGGCGTGTGCCTCTACTTAAACTAATTGGCTTTGAGATTTGGCTATTTGTATTACATCTGCCAGGGGATTCTTATAAAGTAGCCTGATCCATTTAAGATATCCATCTCCCGGTCCGAATCTTTTAAGCGCTTCGAACAGGAATCCCCATTCAATCCTGTTAAAGTTCTTTTCAGCGTCCAATGACAGGATTGTTTGGCCTTTAACATTCTGCTTTTTATATAGTACATTAAGAACCCTACATGTATTATGGAAGGCATGTCTTCCAAGAACAAACCCATTTTGATCATTCATAATTAGGATTGGTACACACGTTTCAATTCTCATAACTAAGGCCTTGCAAAGTATCTTTGTGTCGCAGGACATTAAGGATATTGACCTATAGTGCTGATTTTAATGAAGGGGGGTAGGATTCCTTGCTCAAATGGTTCGTTAAACATATTAAGCATATTAAGCAAGTTTTTTGCAAACTTTTTATAGATTTCCACCGGCAGGCCATCAGGCCTGGGGGCTTTTCCAGTGTTCATAGACTGTAATGCCTCTTGCAGTTCTTCGATGCTTAAATTTCTGTCCAAAGTACATCTATTCTCTCCTGATAGCTAAGGAAAATTAAGTTAGTCTAAAAAGTTATCTTGTCTTTCCAAGGTATTCGTGCATTCAGATTTGTATAGGTTCTCATAAAACATCTTAAAAGACCTTATTTATTTCCCCTGGGTCCACAATATTCTCTCAATTCTCCACTATGATTGACTTAATGGCTCTTTCTGTTTGTATCTTTTTAATTCTCCATGTGAGTAATTTTCCAGGTTTTTCACCCTGATCGTAGTAAGA
Organism: Tachysurus fulvidraco; assembly: GCF_022655615.1. Taxonomy (NCBI): domain Eukaryota; kingdom Metazoa; phylum Chordata; class Actinopteri; order Siluriformes; family Bagridae; genus Tachysurus; species Tachysurus fulvidraco. Next base: position 10,747,627 of record NC_062524.1, on the reverse strand, counting down.
TTGCTTTAACCATAATGAATTTTACTGCTAGTTAATTTGTTATATTTGGCTTTAAGTACCAAATTTCCTTTTGTATTAAAGGGTCAGGGCTATTAGAGCTGACCCCCATTTCCCTGAGCTGTGCCTTCACTCTATCAAATTGTCGCTGTTGCTGGCGAGTCTCAGATGATACAGTAGGTCCGGGAACAAGCTGATTCGTTGTCCTTCATATCGTAGTTCTTTTAGACTTCTAGCTGCTCTCAAAGTTTTCTCTTTATCCTTGTAGCTCAAGAACTTCATTGCTTCACAATTGGTCGAGGAGCTGTCGGGCGGTTAGGGTTCACTTTTTCAGACCCGGTGTGCTCGCTCAATAACAAGCACAGATTTGAATGGGCGTCCACCTGTTTGCTAGCATGTGTTAGGTTATCATCATCATTTTGTGTCGATGGCTTCGATTAGTGTCCCGATTTGACAGCTTTTGGTGGCATTGTGTCACATTTTTCTTATATTAGCTATCCTACAAATATATCCAGATATGGATCCTTTTATAGGAGTTTTACACAGAAATTAAGCAGCGAGCCCTTCTCCTGCATCTTACGAGCTGCGCGCCATAACCGGAAGTCCTAAACTTTGACTTCTAAACTTTTGACTGATACTTTTCACCTGCATGCATCACTTTGTAGATGTCACTTTAATCGCTGTTCCTATCGAAACACAGCCAGTTGAGTAGGGTCTATGATTGAGAATGCTCACCATGTGTGCCCCAAATAAACAATCAAATCTCAACATTATTTAGATACAAAACTTGGCCTGTATGCATTTCGAACCCCAGGTCCACCAAGCTGCCACTGTTGGACCCCTGAGCAAGGCCCTTAACTCTCAGTTGCAAGTCACTCTGTATAAGGGTGTCTGCTAAATGGCTTACATTTCCATGTAAATGTATGATATTAATGGCTTAATTTAATTGTTTTTTCCAGTTCAGATTCTTCATTCAATTGTGTGTGTGTGTGTGTGTGTGTGTGTGTGTGTGTGTGTGTGTGTGTGTGCGTGTGCGTGTAAGACACAGGACATTGAGAGCATCACACCTGTTTTCTGTTGTATCATACTCTTAGAGCACCTTTATAAACCACTTTTATTTACAAGCACTATGGGAAGTATATGCTCAGGTTTTGTGTATTCGGTCTTTACTGCGTTACCCTGGTTACTGATATTGGGCTCGATCACTGTTTTGGTGATACTGTTTGCTAAATCACCTGACCTGTCTGTTTGCCATTTTGATTTACATTTGGATTATAAACTACAAACTAACCTCCATCGTCCCCAGAGTTTCTATTCTGACAATGTGTATATGAACTGTACCGAGCACAATACACACACACACTATATGGATTGTATTGATCTGCACTAAATAAATACTCTCCAATATACATCCATGTTTTGTATCATTTGTTTTGCACTGTCTTTTTGTCTTGCACTGTTTGCACTATGCAGTTTATGTGTCTTCTTGACTTGACTATATGCAAGAACACCAAAATGACAGCAAAATTAAATTTTTTGACTACTATTTTAAGCTTTATATTTCTACTGTAAGTATCACTGGGAATATCTGTATTACATGTTACTGATACACGCTGTCAGGGGTATGCATGGTATTAAAAGAGAAGTGTGAATCACTATGTGTTACCTAACAGCCAGGATGTGGACAGGTTGCGAGCGGCAGGCTTTCTGTGCAGATGAATGACCAGCCTTCGCTCGGCTATTTGACGGGTAGGGCGGCAGAGAGATCCTGTTAAACTGGACATCTGTGTCTTGGCCATTGTGCAGGAGAGGGACGGTGTCCTTGTGCTGGGTCTTAAAAGAGTATAAGCCCTCATAGGGTGACAGGGAGGTCATGTCATTCACCAAAGCCTCTAGATCGACATCGTCATCTGGACGGAGAGAAGAAAAGCAAGTCAGACAGGAAATAATACATTAATCACATTCAGGCTATGATACGCTGTAGTCAAAAACCCAACATCAAAACTCTTTCAGAAGGAATCACAATTTAAAATGCCCACACAACAACAACTCTACAGATTAGCCATGCAAAAAGAGATGCCTAGAATTGGAAGCTAATTGTAAGAAATTATCATTTTTATTTTATATATATATATAAACACTAATAACAATGTCAGCAGAATTAAAAATAAATAAATAAAAAATCAAAATAAAAGCTGAGACCAAGACCAACAGACTTTTAACTTCCCTGATGAATTAGTAATTTCGCTTGCACTAATAAAACAATTAAGTGTTACTGGTACCTTTGCAGCTATGTTTTTATTCCCAGTTTTTAGTCCTGCATTAAAACCATGATTTCTGAAAGCAGGATGCTTATTTTTACAATATCACCAAGAATATGTAAGACCTTATGTACGAGTTCCAATTTCATCATTAGAAAGGTGGTTCCACATCTGCTCTGCTCTGCAATCAGTGGGATAGATTAAGCTTACTAAAATAACAATCAAAAGAAAATATATGTTTAATATCGAATTTATTTAAGAATAATGTTAATAATCTGGATAAATCATATGACCAGCAAATCTATGGAACATCTGAAGTTTAGTCAAGATAAAGGAAGCTGAAACAATGCAGAAAATCATGACTGAATAAATACACCCAGGAACTCACGTTTACTCTTAGAAATTCTTTCAGGCATGAATTCTACAAACATTCCTTAGAGATTCTGGTCCATGTTGACATGATTGCGTCACATAATTTGCAACAGATTTGTCAGCTGCACATTCATGCTGTGAATCTCCAGCTCCACCAAATACCAAACTGCTCTTTTGGATTCAAATCTGGTAGACTTGCAGCATGACACATTAATATTATCATGCTGGAAGTAGCCATTAGAAGAAGAGTAAATTTAGGCATATGGTCTACAACAATACTCAGAAAGGCTGACATTTATACAATGCTTGACTGGAGTTAAGGTTTGCAATGTGTGCCAAGAAAACCTCCCCACAACATTCACCACCTCCACCAGCCTGAGCCTGAACTGTTGACACAAGGCAGGTAGGATTGATGGCAAATTCTGCGTTACACCAGAAAACAGATCATGTCAACATTTTTCAGCAATATTTTTTCACCTGTCCAGTATGTGTGTATGTACCTATGTGTATAAATATATGGTTTCCATCTGTTTTTGTGATGCCAGAGTTCAGCACCGAAAATTTCTTTGTAATGTAACACTGCAGAGTGTTTAATGCCCCATATGAAAGTAGATTTTATAATTTTGCAGTTTTTTGCAACTCTGTAGGTTTAAATATTATAATTTTATTGTGGCACGTGTACACTGTTTTACTATAAAAAAAAAATAACTAAAATAAACTTTAGTTTTGCTGTTATCTCTGTGCCAACATTAGGCGTGAACTGTTTGCCCAGCAGGCAACTCACACCCTTCTAATTTCCCATCCCTTGATCACCAGAGGCTAAACACTGAGTCAAGATATACATCTTTTAACAGAAATGAAGTCCTGACTAATCTTATAACAAGCTTGTGGCAGTAAAATAACTCATTTGTTTCTCCTAAACAGTCCTATAAGCCAAGATCAATTCCACTTTCATGGACTGCCAGTGTGCTGTGAGAAAGTATTACAACGAAGTAAATACTCAAGAATCTGCACTATTTCCAAGTCCCAAAGGGGCAGTCTTGACTCAAGTGGTTAAGGCTCTGGGCTGTTGAACGGAGGATCGAGGTTCAAGCCCCAACACTACTAAGCTGCAACTGTTGGGCCCCTGAGCAAGGCCCTTAACCCTCCCTGCTCCAGTGGTGCTGTATCATGGTTGACCCTGTGCTCTGACCCCAACGTCCAAAGTTGGGATATGTGAAGAAAGAATTTGACAGTGCTGTAATGTATATGTGACAAAATAAATACTTCTATTCTATAGTTCTAGGTCTGTAGATTTGAGTTTTATCCATTCTATTGAAGCAGGTATTCAGAAAGGACTGTATTTGAGGAGTCTATGCCATCTCAAATGTTCTGTCATTATAGCAAAATCAGGAAATACCAAATACTAAAAAATTTATTTCTTACGATATAGAGGTGAAGGCAGATACAAGTGTATTATTAAAGTCCATTTTAGTTTATCATAAACTATTAGTATAAGGCAATATCAAAGACTCTAGGCATTACTGTGGCACACCTGACAACACAAGAACATTATGTGTGGTGGGCTCCTTTGTGGCCTTCCTGTTGCTATAATATGATTTTGGATTACTCAGTGCTGCTATAACATTAATGTGAATCAACAAATTCTTGAGCAAGAAATGTGGAACTTTGGTGTGAGTGAGTGGCATTGCAGGGACTGATGGGTAATGTAGTTACTGCTTGATTCCAGAATAACATCATGTAATTATCTATAAACAGATCTATATATTTATAAACAAGTTACAGCAAATAACATTATATAACAAATAGCTAAATTAAATATAAAATTGTTGTGTTTATTTCAAATTGCAAAATGCAATTTTGGAAGTGATCTCAGACCTTTCGACCACAATTTATAGCCTAACCATAGACACTTGCACACTATTAGATACTGTATATAAACAGAACATTGCCTATTAGGGGACTTGTAAGATTCGGTGGTTTAACTGCACTTGGGACTTCCACAGCAATGCAGAAATATGAAAATTTAAAAAAGCATCCTCACACATGCATAAGAGCGCGCACACATACACACACACACACACACACACACACACACACACACACACACACACACACACGTACACCCACACATCTGAACTTGTTCAGCGCAAACATGAAATAAATCAAGAGAAACCCATGTTGATACATCACAAGCCTGTTTTCCATTGTTAAATGATTTCATCATATAAAACTTACTGACCTAAAAATGTTGTCAAAAATAATTGATGAAAAATAATATATTTAAATTTGACACGACATTAAGATGACAGTACCCACCTGGGTGATTAGGAGAACTTGGATTAGATGGCTGCTGAAAGTGAATAAGACTGGCTGATCCACGCGATGATGTGTGGTCAACATTGTCCTGAAAATGAAGCGAGTATAATTAGGCGGATTGTGCAGAATGCATATGCAAACAGACACACATGGCACACAGCACACATACGCGGCACACAGCACACAGATGTCCTAGAACTGAACGTGCCCTTCTCTTAATCCACTTAACATTTATGACAGCACAGCATATGAACAAACCCAACATGCCAGGCTATCGTCCGTTCCAGGAGCGTCCGTTTTCACTGATATCTTCCAAACCAGAAAGATCAGGAACCTTGCTCCATCTACAGCTTGACCAAGAGTTATTTTCATGCACTACACTTTATAATTTAAAGCAGTCTTTCGAATCGGAAAAAAAAAAGAAGAACATTCAGGAGAAGGAACCAGAAGAAACAGAAATATATATCACACCCCATTTTCAATTTCCAGTTTTCTAAGAAACTCTGGAACATGGAAATTGTTTCCAGGAACTGGTCCTTGTCAGAGGGCTTGCTGTTTCTCTCATCCCCTCTGGCTCCAAGAAAAAAAGGATGATCTATAAAACTGAGGATATTTACAGCTTTGACAAAGTGTGTCTCAAATTCTGTAATGCTGTCGGAATGTTCACACAGCCTGTGGAAAATTAAGGCAGCTCAGTATAACCATTTAAAAAAAAGCAACAATCGAGTATTATGGCTTTTTTTTTTTTTTTTTTGATGGTTGTACTTTGCTGCCTTTATTTTCCACAGGCTGTGTGAACATTCCGACAGCATTACAGAATTTGAGACACACAAGAATTATAATCAAGTATTATGCCTTTTTTTATGCTTGTGCCTGTGTTGAATCTTTGACAAGTTTCTAATGTACTTCATGAAAATCAGCTGAAGAAAAACTGGAGCAGATTATCTGTAACGGGTTTGGGGAGGAGTGAGCAAAGGGATGGGACATGAGTGTGTACGGTTCTGTGTGTTGAATTTGGCCAGGCTCCAGCCCTCAGGGCCATTATGTAAACTTTAAGCCCCCAGCTAATTCTGTGGGGCGGTGAGGATGGCGTTTTTCCTAGAAAGAGACCCAGGCTGAGCTGCTGTTTCTTACAAAAAGCAAATAGAAAGTCAAATCCTTAAGGGCTTAACCTCTGACCTTCTCCGCTAGAAACTGGGGAGATTGCTGAGAAAGCAAGACGTGCACATGTATACACACACACACACACACACACACACACACACACACACACACACACACACACACACACCGACTAAAACACAACGAAGAGCAAGTTAAAAAGGTCAAACATCCACAAGACAAAAAAAAAAACTAAAAATAAAAACTAATAAGTCAGCTTTTTCCATTTTGCTGTATCTCCCAATTGTTCAGAGAGCTTATTTAAAAACACATGACATGGTAACACAGCCATCTGAAAACACACACAACCTAACAATTCATCTGCTGTAAATCTGAAACAGTAATTATTTACTTAACCCTTTGGTGCTTTATCTTAATTTTATGCATTTATTTAACCAATCCGCAGTCATGACATGTCAACCCGATGCGGTGGTGAATGCAACAGTTTATCAAAAATACCATCATAAAAACTAGAAAATAACTGCAAACTAATCAAGGCATACAAGTGTACATGGAATTCAAATTCTAAAAGTTCTACAGAGTGAAAAGTGATAGGAAAAAGGCTCACGTATAGACATAGAGATAGGATGGGGCAGATAGAAACCCACCAGTGGGTTTGAACACATGCAGGAAAGGTTTGGGCTGCATTCCCAGCTCAGGGTGATTCTGGCTCTCAGTAACTGCCACCCCCAGGCCACATAGTTATATAAGAGAAAAAAGAGGGCAGCCCAAACCCCTGCTGAGCACACACAAGGCCCTGACATGTTCAAAAGCATGCTATACACTCCATTGCTGTAGTAAGAGAGCAGTGAAAGAGAAAGTAAGAGGAATGATCAGAAAACTCACAGAATAATAATAAAAAAAAAACCCTATGGAGCATGGGAAATCAATGATGCATGTGTCCATATGGGGTCATGGATATGCTAACTGCATGAATGTTACCACCTATACAGTACATTCAACATGAAGGATTTATGAGGAAAGCTGTCAAGAAAAACATAGTAAGAAATACGCAGAGAGAAGTGGCAAGGGAGTCAAAGATGCAGAAAGAGAGCACAACCCTAGTATAAATAGTGGCAGGCTTTACTTTACATGTCAGCTGTGCAGTGCCATGGCAACACCATGGTGGTGACAGGCATGCACACCAGAAAAGTGTGTGTGTCTGTACATGTATACCATTGCAACCACAAGCCAAAGACATGCAGTAAATACAGTGCTTCAGTTAGCTAGCCTATGATGAGAAAATACGCAGATCTAGTAATTTGGGCAACTGTGCAAAATTCAACCTACAGTAGTTTGAACTACTAGTTTGAAATAATTTGCAATGAAGAAATTTGAGTTTCTTAATATTATGCATATTTGTCTGTATTAAAACAGCTAAAAACTGTACCTGGTATTTCGGGTGAAGCACAAAATAGTCTGGGCATTCAGCAACTGCCATGCTCTTCCAAGGCTCTTGGTGCCACACATTCACCTGAGCAGAAGAAAGAAAGAAAGAGGTTTTTTAATAATACCAATGTGTGTCCTTGAACTCTACATCTAGAGCTAAACACTAAATTAAAAAATATTTTAAAAAATTGTGTACAGACCCACAGATACACAAACAGGGGAGCCTGATCAAAGAAAACAAACATTACATATAGCAACAACTATATTTACATGCAGCTTAATAACCCATCAATAATCAAAGTGATTTCTTTGATCAGAATAAATAAACTTTATATACCTTTTGTATAACCAGTGTTAAAGGACTGAGCTTTCAATTAAAGTGGAAAATCCATTTAATACCCTGAATATAAGCGGGTCTTATTTAATTATGTTATGTCATGTTAATTAGGAAATTACATCAGTATCTATGTAGCAGGTTTACTGGTTTATATCTGCCAGGATAATTAAAACTAATCAGATTATTCTGATTAACATTAACATCAACTATGGCACATATACAGTATAAAACATTTGCGTTGTGTAAGAAATCCTCTATCCCCAAAACTCTAGTCTGTATGCACAATTTGTTCTGGCCTTCACTTCACTAAACATTACAAAGTGGCATGTCTCTCACCGCTTTGGTTCAGGCTCACAGCATCTGCAGTTTTCCAGTTACCAGACATGTGGTTAAGAAGGGTCACCTTTATTCTTCCTCGAAGTCTGCACTTGGTTTTCCACATGCCCTGCTGTCTAGCCAACTGGTTGGCCTGTGGCTAGCATAGCTCAATCCATGTTCATAGCTTGCCCCCAGCTAACTGCATGCCAACAACATCAACACTGGAGATGATTTCCCTCCGTTTTCTTCTTATTGTCAATGGCAATTACACACTCCATTGGGGCTAGAGTAAGTCGAATTAGTTATCTCTTTTGTACTCCCTGTCAGGCCATTTTCCCTCACAATTTTTTTCCTATAATCTTCCCTGTCCCCTGTCATAATATAGACTGGCTGCCAATGGTTATATTCTGCTAGCATCTTTCACCAAAGGTAAAAGAAGCAGGCTTTTGGTTAGTTGGTCGTATTGTAATTGTATGACTGGGTGATGATGTAAGCAAGTGCTGCAACCTAAACAACTTGAGAGTTGTTGACAAACACAAATGCCCAGAGATTCAGAGTCCAAAAAATCTAACCAAGTCATAACCTGCTATTGAAAGTTGGCTCAGCATGCACACATTGCAGTGTTCCGTCTAACTTTTAACTCAGCCCACATAGTTCATCACATGAAACTAGATTTATTAAGAATGCTAGCCACCCTTTGCTCACTAGTCAAATTTAGGCAGGTTGCTGCATGCAGTGCAGTAGTTCCATTGGGATTGCTCGAACAAAGAGACTTTTATATGTTGCTTATCGTCCTGAGGCTAGACCAAAAATACGACAGACAGTGTTCTTGGCTCAATGAGAGTGGCACAAACTCTTGCTAACTGGTGATGTCAGGCTTTTATCATGAAAGGTCTGGTGTCCCAGATCTGGAAAAGGTTTGGTAAGGCAAATGTGGACCCTTTCACCAATGCCAAATCAATTCTCTGTTAACTGTGGTTCTCCCTGGTGGAGCCAGACAAGCCACTGGGACAAGAATTACTGGCCCCCATCTGGCTTCATTATGTACTGCAAGTCCTCATCTACTCTAAAATTGTAGCTGGCAGCCATTTGCAGTGTTCCAGAACAGCAAAATGGAAGTAGTATGTAATAGCAGTTACTACAGACTTAGGTGAAAGACGCACCTAACACGCTGACTCATATGCCCATCATGAGATCTTCTCTTCATTGGAGTCACATTAAGAGCCTATGCATAATGCCAAATTTGCCAAATGACTTTAAAGCCCTCCATGAAAGTGAATCTGTAGAGCCTTTCTTTTGATTTCCAGTACTTGCCTGATAGTACTGTGGTGGTTATTCAATCCTCAGATTAACAGTTTACCGGTCTTGGAAAAACAGTGACTGGGCTACTGGGTGATGGACATTATCAAGAGCTACAGGAAGTAGGAGCACCCAGCTCCTACTTCCTACCTTCTATTTATAGGCATCATTTAGGTTGATTTCACATTTGAGTCCTTTTTAAAAGAACTGAACTCTGACCACAGAGGACAAAGTGAAAAAGGACTCTCTTTATGTTCATGTGGATGTTATGTTATGGTAACAGAACCCAGATCCAGTAATGGGGTCTTAGTCCTCTTTATGTTCATACTGTGGCTTTTTGTGTCCATCATGATTACCTTAATATTGTGCAAGATGGCTGACCCAAAATATGCTAATTTGTCTACACAATAAGTTTTAGAAGGTGTGTACTAATGGATTAAACAAAATGTATTTAATAAATAAGTAAGCATTTCCCTCTTCTGTGTGTTTATTAAGGCTGCTATGTGGTAACTATTGTGTGGGCACAATTGTATCCAGTATTTTGGTATAAGTTCCAAATGTTTTGATGCCAGCCCTAAAAGATTTTGTTTCCCATCTCAGTTTTATTTAAAATAATGTGTTTTCCTTTAAATCTGATGTCATTTTACACCAAAGGTTTACACCAAATGTCCTGTCCCTGACACCCATCCATGGTAAGCACAAAGAATCATCGGTCATTTCCAGCAGAACCAGCCATCTTCAATAGCATGATTTGTACAAAGTCCAAAAATCCATTACATTTTTAACAACGTTAACATGATGTTGCAACCTAGGTGATATTCAACACCTCTATCAGTTAGCTGCATTCCTTTCAGAACCACTTTCAATTCAGCAGAAACTCAGTGAGTAATTTCTAAAAAAAAGATGGCTTTTTGATAATAGAAATTATTATAAGATCTACATCACAGCTCACTTTGTGACCTGTCTGATGGTCTCTGCCTTTGTGGTTGGAGGTATCCCAGTTACAGTGTCTGTTCTTGGTGGATTTGCAGTGGATCTACAGTAATATACTAAACTAGCATTTGCAGTTACTCCTGGCTGACAGTTTCATTTGAAGGCCATAGGATCCAAACAACACATTATGTACTCAAATTCTGACACAATGGGAATCTTTCTTACTTCCAGTTATTAGGTTTAGTAGTAGATAGTACTCTTGTCAGCTGAAGTATTTAGGATCCCATTCTTCCTATCCGTATCTTTCATTTGATTGCTGCTGGTCAGCTCTGCTCATTGTTTAAGGTGTGGTGTGATGGTTAGCTTACAGTATCTGTTCTGATCCCACAGAAGAGATGTAGCACAAACTGCTTGAAAGTTAATGCTGGATAGTGAGATGTGTGCATTGCTTATCTAGGACAGAGATGCAATATTGGAAAAAGACATTCCGGGGGAGATTACAGAAATTTCAAGATGTTGAACTGGTACAGTATCTAAATTCCTCAGCTGTCAATCTGATCAAGAACATATGTGATATGCTGGACAAACAAGTTTGATCCATGGAGGCCCCACCTCACAACTGAAGCCCTTTTTGGACCAAGGCAGATTGAGTGCTGATTCAGAGCCAGAGCTTAATTTAAAATCAGTTCTTTCTTTTTCGACAAAGCACCGGCTCTGAACCAGAAAAAGTGGTTCTTAAGTACTGTAGCGCAAAAAGGTTGCTGGTCTGGACCTAAGAACCGCTTGTGTCAGGGGCTGGGGCAGGGTTACTGTGACCAACAAGACAAACGAGAACGTCGTTAACGCCATTTTTAAATCATTTTAAATCAGGATTCACCATGTTTGGAGGCCAATGTAGGTTTGCAAAGCCATGAGCAGTAACAGTAAAGCCATGAGCAGTAACACTAAAGCAACATTGTTGATGTTGTGTTTACTGCTGCTGCTCTAACGTTGCTGTATAACGTTGTATACAGTGACGAAAGACTTGATACTGTGATGGCTCTCTAGCCCATGGAAAGGCAAACTGGTTCTTAGGCTTGCCAGTGGAACCAGCACTCTGAACCAGCACCCGGTTCTTTCTGGTGGAAAGGGGCATTACAGGACTCAAAGGAACTTCTGCTAATGTCTTTGTGCCAGATATAACAGCACACATTTAGAGGTGTTTTGGCTGCATAAGAGGGACCTACATGAAAATAGGCAGATGGCTTTAATTTATAGTTTGAAAGATTCCTTACAAGCTTTAAACCCTTTCAACTTTTGATGAAACTAACTGTCTACCAAACACTCAGCATTCATTTGTCTTATTTGTCAGCAATTATTTCATTTTAAATCTTGCCTAAGAAGCTAGATATGAAGCTCCTATGGAGCTTCCAAAACAGATAGGAGCAATTCTCTTAAAATATCCATGAATTAACATTAAGATTCAACAGTGGGTGTTAGAAGGTAGGGTGTTAAACACCATATGGTAGAAAATGTCAGAACTTCACTACATGAACAGACTGACGTTAATATATATATATATATATATATATATATATATATATATATACACATACACATATATTATATATATATGTGTGTGTGTGTATATATACACATATACATAGATATATATATACAGTACAGACCAAAAGTTTGGACACACCTCATTCAAAGAGTTTTCTTTATTTTCATGACTATGAAGGCATCACACTGAAGGCATCAAAACTATGCATTAACACATGTGGAATTATATACGTACATAACAAAAAAGTGTGAAACAACTGAAAATATGTCATATTCTAGGTTCTTCAAAGTAGCCACCTTTTGCTTTGATTACTGCTTTGCACACTCTTGGCATTCTCTTGATGAGCTTCAAGAGGTAGTCACCTGAAATGGTCTTCCAACAGTCTTGAAGAAGTTTCCAGAGATGCTTAGCACTTGTTGGCCCTTTTGCCTTCACTTTGCGGTCCAGCTCACCCCAAACCATCTCGATTGGGTTCAGGTCCGGTGACTGTGGAGGCCAGGTCATCTGGCGCAGCACTCCATCACTCTCCTTCATGGTCAAATAGCCCTTACACAGCCTGGAGGTGTGTTTGGGGTCATTGTCCTGTTGAAAAGGTGGTGTGTCCAAATCCAAACTTTTGGTCTGTACTGTGTGTGTGTGTATATATATGTATGTATGTATGTATGTATGTGTGTGTGTATATATATATATATATATATATATATATATATATACATACATATATACGTATATATATACATATATACGTATATATATATATATATATATATATATATATATATATATATATATATATATATATATATATATATATATATACACATATATATATATACATATACATATACATATATATACATATACATATATATACATATACATATATATATATGATTTAAAGATTCAAAGATTGGGGCTTTCCTATTGCAGAGACAGTTAAATTGCATAGTAAATAATGGTTAACCCAGGGACTAATGGGAATGCAGACCTGACTGTTTGAACATACAGTATTGCTGCTAAAGATGATAAACAACTATCTCATATTGTCCAATATGAGCAGAAAATTCTGGCTCAAGTATCAGAGAAAAAAAACTGTCTTGTAACCAGTATAATCTAAAATATTAGTTAGTTATTAATAATCATAATATACTGGAATCAGTTATTTTATTTACATTCATTCTGCCACCATCTCAGAATCTGAATTGGGTTTATTGGCCAAGTGTGTTGACACACACAAGAAATTTGGTTCCAGCTGTTTGTGACTCTCAAAAGTACAGACATAAATAACACTATACTATACAAGACAATATAATACAGACTATACAAGATAATGCAGATGTGATACAATATAGACAATACGAGTATTAAAAATGAATACAAAATATATGACTGATCAGTTCTGTACATAAAGTTTGAGAAGTGCATAGTAGTGTGCAATATTAGTATTGTGCAATATTATGCTTTTGTGCAATATGCAGCAGCAGTAACTATATAAATAATATGTAATATGTATGAAATATATGTAATATATTTGAAATATGTAAAATAGATCAATCTAATAGCTGTGGACTTATACAAGGCATGACGCAAGTTTTAAGAACCATGTTATTCCCAGCAGCATGTTCATAGTACTTCAATCCATATTCAAGATTTACTGACACCATATGAATTTGACATATTAAGCTTTCTGGTTGTGATATGAATTAGGACCAGTACAAAAAAGAAAAGGTAACTTCTACAAACCAGTCAGTGGCCTGATTAAGCTGATGGTTTAAACCTGTTTTATTGCTTGGATTGTGAAGAAACTGTAGGACAGCTGTTGGTGTATGTGAATCTGTCTTTGTATTACGTAAAATGTGTCTGTAACGTGTTTATTTTCATGCAGCTAGCTAACTAAACATGCTTGGTACCTGCACATTCATCATCTACAAATGAATATGCTTTCTAGAGTTAAGCCAAGTTTCGACTGCTGGGTCCTTGTGCAAGGCCCTGAACATTAAACCGTGCCTTTATATCAAATGAGACAAATGTCAATAGGTTTGGATATTGGTGTCTGTCAAATTCTGTAAATGCACTTGAAACTTGAAAGAGAAAATGCACTGTAAATGCACTTGAACTTAAAGAGAACTTGAACTTGATAATCGTTTAGTGGAATTGGGAAATTCTGTACATGCAAAAATGGTTCCAGGTGTAGTCAGAGTTTAAAACTCTAAAACTACCACTTTACTTCTCATGCAAACGTAAATATTAAGTGCAGAAGTTCAGTATCATGTGAAGAGTTCCATGACATGCCAGTGGTTGTTGATGGAAAAGGGATCCAGTGTGAGGATCAGTGATTAAATCACACTATGTCTTCATGTTGTATGTAAACATGAACACAAACAAAGAGGTGTGGAAATGACTGAAGAGACCTAGTTACGTCATTACAGTGTCCAAAACATTTGACATTTATTTACCTTGTCAGGTCACGCGCTAATCAAACCGCGCTCGCGCACTCGTATTTTTAACTATTCACGCTTTCCTTCTGTAAAGTTTTGTCACTCACCTGAAAATGAACGCAGTTGCGGTGAAGCCCGGAGTTATGAGCAATGCCACTGTCACTGCGTGCGTGCAGAAACGCCGTTAACGTGCAGCGGTTTTAAAGAAAAAAGAAAGAAAAAAAAATCCACGGCGTGCGCGAGCGCCGCTCAGCTGATTCCTCCCTAGCCACGCGGGCGCGGAGCCGCCCCGCCCACATCATCGCCACCCCGTCCATCTCGCTACGCCCCGCCCACATCACCACGCCCCCTCCCCCAGATTCATTTAACCCTTATATAATTTAACAATTATGAATATAATCATTTATAATAATTTATATATATTATAAATTATTGTACCATTATATTGAGAAAAGCAACTGATTTGCTGATGTAAAGCACTTTATTTATTAAAATTATATTTAATAAATCAATTACATTATATTTCTAATATATATTTAAATTCTATTATATTCATAATAATTTTTACTGGAATAAACAGTAATCCTGTTCCTGACAACACCCCTGTGTACAAGGCAAGCTTCAAGAAGACTAAACGTGTTAAGGCTGTACTGGAAGACCTGGAGTTTTTTGCTTGTCCATATAATGTAAATTATATGGAATAATGTGTTTTATCAGACCTGTTAAGGAAATCACAGTACATTTTGATTTTGCCATTTTTATGTGTTCCTGTCATTTTTACAGTGATCCTGTTACATCTTTTTTGTAGTGTTTTCGTACTTCACCATCACTGCTGAATAACTGGCATCAGGAGACTGAAATTTATTTTATGAACTATAGCCAAAGCAAGGGTAAATATTTTTATTCATACGTGTACCGTATGTGCACGTAGACACGTAGTAAAAATGAGCAACATGACTAGAGTTGTGTGGATATTTGCCATTATTTGGCATACGCCATTATCCAGATTATTCTACTATTTTACAGGTTTAATAACGGCTTATGTTAAGTTGGTCATTGTTGTTGGTGTCTTTCTTGTTTGTTATACTGTATGCCAAATATTGAATGACATCTGATCCTAGACAAACCTGACCCACTCCTCTATCCACTAGAGCAGATTTGCATGTTAAAAGTGGTACACATAAAATTCTACTGGCTCTTAACCACTGTTAGATTATGTTCACAAACTTCCAAAGTAGTCAGTTTTTCCATTAGGTCACATATTTATATCTGTTTTTCTAAACTACTGTGTGTAATTGTGGTGGAAGTTCATAGAGGTTTATTGTGTGTGAAAAGTGCACTGAAATCAATCATTTAACCTCACACTTTCTTTTTATTAATGGGCTCAGAGGTTTGAACGGAGTTCTGATTACAGGGTCGACAACAATTCTGCTTTCTGGCAACAAGTCACATTCTTACATCAAGAGAAACTAAGAGCTAAATATTTTTTTAGTGTTGTGATTGTTTATATATATCAGAATTGTGCAGTAAAGTGCTTTCCATCAGCAAATCAGTTGCTCTTCTCAAGTGTTATGTGTTATGGATTGGACGTCTCAGACTGGAGGAAATCCTTGGCAGTTTCTGGGTTAACAGTTTCAAGAGCCACGGATATTTAATATGAGCCAAACCTGAAGACTACTATCTGAGAAAAATTAACTGATATTGACACAGTACATGCCAAATTCAAATGTACTGTACCATACCCAAAGCACAAAGAGTGTGCCGGAGACTACTCTAATGCTCGGACAGAAGGCGGATGTTAGAAGGAAAATTGATTCAGTGTGTTTGCCAATTTAGTACTTGAAATTCCTGTGCTATGTTTAAGAGACAAAACATAGACCGAAATTTCCCACTTTCATTTGAAATCTCAAATAAACATTGGTTAACCACATTAGTACACCCACTCATTTCCTACATTGTTATGTAAAAATCCCATAGCTTCCTCAAGAGGAAGTGTTTGAAAGGGACAGATATTTTGTGGAGTTGGCTTGTCTTTTTTCTCCCCCTGTAAACAGAAAGGACCATTTAGTCAGTCTTCAGATTTGACCACAGCATAGAAATATCATCTTAATACTCCTTGTGAAAACATAGTAATGTTCAGGAGGCTGACAACAGAGATACAGTTAAGTATTCAGATGGTGACAATTTTCATAGGTTTGCCTCTCTACAGCTCCAAATAACAATGAATGCCATGAAATCTGCTTATCAGTCAATTGTCTAGTTACTTTTAAGCCTGATAATATGTAGAGAGCAACCAAAAAAATGGCTTCGCATGGCCAAAATGGTTAAAGAAATATTTTTTGTTACACCTTTTGAATTAAAGCTAAAAGCCTACATTTCAATGATTGCTTCTTTTTTTTTTCAAATTCATTGTGTGCTCTTCAGAGGAAAAGGTATGAATTTCACTGTCCAAATAATTATGGACCAGACTGTATGCACTGCATTTTTGAATGTTATAATCTGGTCTCTTTATTCAGTAATGTCACTAAAGTTTATGTGTTTGAATTGTGAGCCATAAACAACTTCAACTAAAAGATCTATCTATTTTTTTCTTTCTTAAAACTCAATATTGTTCTTTCTAATCACTCAGAATTCTTGTCATTCCTGCTGGGAACTGGTAGAAGGAATCTTAGAAGCCTTCAAACCAGCATTGTTTCCGTTGGGGAAAGCACATGGCCCATACAAGCGAAAAGCTGCAGTTCATGCTATTTGATTTGGCCCATGCTGTTTAGTTGCCACACCACCCTACTGTACCTACCATTTGGCTAGGCATGAACTTTAAGTATATGAGGAATACTGAGAAAACACTATGCTCTTTTCTTTCTTGCACCTGTGATTTATTTCCCCGTACCACCAAAAAAAGAAAATATTTGTACAATGACCAAGAATTTCATTTTCATGCAGGTTTTCAGACTCCATGACTAATTTCACTGAGAGTGCCAGTATTATTTTCTTTGATTCCACAAATGTATGTTCTTTAGACTTTATTGATTTTCTGGATATTACTGAGGCTATTAAATAATAATAAGCATTAGTCATTTAATGACTTCTCCAGACTTCACAGTTTTACTCCCTCTCTTCCTGTAACTATGCGTCCTGTATCCTAGGCCAGGGTCGCAGTGGATTGGAGCAAATCCCAGGAACAATTGGTGTAAGACAAGATACATCCCAGATGAATGTCTTTGCTCGTGCATTCATTTAGTCTACTTAGAGTTAGTATGGATCTGGAGCCTATCCTGGATGATAACGGATTGAGAGATAGACAAACAGGAATTACTGTACCGTCTGCTAGCGCTGCATCTAAACTGTAAACTCTGTCCTAATGGCTGGATTTGTGTCTGAACTATATAATACTAATCGATTAATTTGTGCTGAGTATCTAGCTAAAAAATTATACTTCTCAGTAACACATAATTGAACTAAAATACAGTTAAAAGAAAGGAAGTAAGTGTTTTAAGCAGTCATATATTGTAGGTGCATTATGTACAGTAATGTTAACCTTTTTAGAATGAGCATCAAAAAAAAACTGGAATATATGTGTTTCAATGTTGTGTGAGTTTGGAAGGGTTTGGAAGAATAAATCACTTCATATTAAAACTGAAGCTGTTAAAAAGACTAGAAAATCTATGTTTTGAAGTTCCACCTACTGTATAGTTTGTAGTTCAAGTAGTGAAACATGTCACCTTACTCAAATTAGTCAAGCAAGGTTAGCAGACTCAGGTGATAATACACTCTCCAGACATTTTCCAGAAACTGTCTCTTCACACAGTCTTTTTGTCCTAAGCCCCTAGCTGAGAAATACATGACCTGTTTGTCCCTTGTGTCTCCACTCCAAAGCCCCCACCTTCTGCCCATACAAACATATTAGTATGCAAGTGAGCAAATCAAGCAGTGTTATTCTAGGATACCTGGAATTGTTGTCACCTTGAGGGTTCTCATTACGTCAGTTCCCTCGATGGCCTCGTTACCAGATGCACAACTCTCAGGTCAATACTGGAGCAAAGAGTCAACAATGTTTGACCTTGAACACATTGTACAAATGCAGAGAGCAAAACAAGTCATTAAAATACATTGGTCTAAATCCAGAGCTCCACTGCTTGTATGACAAGAACTGAATGTTTGACCTGGGATCCAAAGCTCTTCTTACAAAGGAAGGTCACCTTACAAAGTTTGTTTATTACATTTTAACTTTTTTTTTTTTTATCTAGGACAATTTTTATCTAGGACAAAAAAAATTATTAGCACCTCAACAGTGAACAACAGTTTATTGAAGCCTAGTAGCATTTATTCAGTAACATGATTGGAGACATATGTAAACAGATCTAGGGCCTTTCTTAATTCTTTGGCATGTAAAGCCAAATATTCTTAGTTTCTTCGGACTGTTGACTATATATTAGTTTATATTCTTAGTTTTGATTGAGAACTGTTGACTATATATTAGATTGCATGTTTTTCACCAGGTTTAAATCCAAAAACAAAGAATTGTATTGCAAAACACTGATTTTGTTTCACAAATCAGTCAGAACATAGGACCATGTTGAAAGCTCTAGTTAACAGAGTTATGTGGAGTTTTAACCACTTGGAACTGTATTTTGGGATAAATTATCTTTAATGGAATTAATGATGCCATCATTTTTAACTATACCTGCTTTGTGCATAATATAGGACTAGAGGTGTAGGAGCATTAGATGAACATACCATGTTAAACCAGTAGGGGGCAATCTCTTTTAATGATGAATATAATAAGTGCACCTGGGATAGAGGGAGTGTTTTTGTGTGGACGGGGGAAGCTCACAGTTTTTTGACCGTGAAATATGACCGCGAATTGGATCTTTACCACGAATATGTGAGATATATTGTGTTCGAGCATATACTTTCATTGTTTTGGAATTTTGTTTAGTTGTTTAGCTACACATTTGATATGTTCAGGATTGGCGTGGACTATGTGGATGAATGAACAATGGAACTATGGTGACTGTATGATATGCTTGTTCCAATAAAAGACACGTAACAGCATATAAAGAACATTTAACTTAATTGACACGCGTCAATTAATAGCTCACTCCCCACACACGATTCACCTGACTTTAGTGGAAAGTCAGCCACTAGAGGGAAAAAAGAAAGACATGAACCCTAGCTAGGGAGATGTAATCATTTTATTAACGATTGTTTAATTTATTAATTTAATATTGACAAAATGTCTAAGACAGGAGTATATATTAGACGCTCATATCAAATACCATGATTTCTGCTGGGGTCTCAGCATGTCTAACAGACATATCATCATGGATGATGGCTCATCAATTGAAACTCAATAGCAGCAAAACTGAACTGCTGATCATCCTGGGTGACTCATTCCCAGGTCAGAATCATGATCACATGAATCAAGATCAGACCACTATCTGATCTTCACTTCGCCCACTGCTCACAACCTTTGGGTAGCCATGGATAATCAATTGTCCTTTTCCTCAGGGTTGCTAATGTGATATGCTCATGTTAGTTTGTTCTCTACAACATCAGAAGTATTTGGCTGTTTTTATCCACACAGGCTGCTCAGGTACTTGTTCATTCTCTTGTCATTTTGACACTGGACTGCTGCACCTCTCTGCTGTCAGGTCTGTCTTTGAACGCAATTCGTCCTCTGTAAATGATCCAAAATGCAGCAGTGTGACTTGGTTTCAAATTGTCTAAGTTCTCACACACCACCTCACGGCTGTGTTCCTCCACTGGTATCTGAACACATCAATTTAAAAACACTGATGCTTCCTACAAAACCAAGAATGGTTTTTCCAATGATGCTTCCTACAAAACCAAGAATTTTTTCACGCCTCACACTGCACCTCGCTCCCACAGAGCTACAAGCACTGTAAAGATTCTTGAATACCCCAGCCTTCATCATTTTGATCACTCAATCTTATTCATGATAAAGGTGGATTAAATAATGACGTATGAAATCGGGAGCTGATAGACATCAAAGCAATCCTTGAAGAGTGGAGGCACTAACTCGAGGGTGATGAGCACCTTTTTAAATCCTTACCAACCGTAGAACGCTTTAGGATGTCACTGTAGATGAGAGTCCCATCAAGCTTACTGAATGTTTAAAACTTCTAACTGCTTTCCTGGGCAGGATTTAAAAAATCCTTTACTGATTATTCCTTTGAAACCAGTGCAATCTGAGCAGTTATATAAATTCTGAGCCTATGTTTATTTTATTTTATTTATTTGCCATGTCTATACTGCTTTCTGTGTGAATCACATTCTAGGTTGCTTTTTTGTGATAAACCCCTCTGCACATGGAAACTCAGTCTCCTCTGGTGTCTGTTATGGCAAGAGCACGAATTGCTGTTGGAAAATGTCATGAGACCTTTATGACTCATTGTATAACATTGAATAAGCTGTGTATTCTGTGAGAGGTTCAACTGAACTTTGGCAAAAGTGTTTTTATGGAAAGTGTAGCAGGTGAAAGGCCAAGCAGGATATCCTTCTAATTTCCCTCTTAGTTACGGTATCTGTGCTCCCACACAAATATAGGCTGCACAAACAATTACAATTTTCCTCCTTTAACCAGTAGGAAATGTGTGACAGCAGAAAATGTATCTGTCTCTGGTCTGTTGGTGTTTGCGTCATTCACAAACAGTGACCGAAATAAACCGAAGGATGCCATTATGTGCAATCAACTTTGTTTCCCATACAAATCCTGCAGCATGTTATTTGAACCACGTAATTGTACCCTATTGGTCATTTTGTTCACTAAAGTTGAAAGAAGCTCAAACAAATGTGATAATGTAACAAATACTCAAATAAAGCAGCTTAAAAAAAAACAGGACATAGGACTGAATATGATATTGAGATCAGTTAATAAACATTTTTTTACATAAGCTACATGATGCTTATTATTGGACATGACAGAATGTTGTTCTTCTGCAATTTTTCAAATAATTATAGAACAGTTATAATAATAATAATAATAATAATAATAATAACAACAACATTCCCTAATAAAGAATGCTGGAAGGGTTTTCTGTTGATATATTTCTATATATAATATATTTTGAAATATATATATATTTCTATATATAATATATATTACAAATCCTTCTGTGTGGGACCATGAGAGCCCTGTTGTAGAAAATTATATATACCTGCTTATAATGTCTTTGACTGCATTGGGCTTTGTATTCAACAACTCCAATTTAAACACACTGTTAATTAGACAGAAAACAGTCCAGCTAGAATGTTGTCCTTCTGCCTGTGAAATACACTATACTGTATGTCCATAGGTTTGTGGACACCTGACCATCATGAATATGTGTCCATTCCAGTTGTACTTCACCTTTGCTGCTGTAACTTCCACTGTTCTGGGAAAGCTTTCTGCTAGATTTTTGGAGAGTGGCTTTGGGGATTTGTGGCTATTTAGGCACTGATGTCAGGTGAGGAGGCCTGGAAAAGATTGATGTGCAAGACCCTTGAGTTCTTTCAAATCAAACTATGTATTTGCTTTGTGTACAGGAACACTGTCCTGCTAGAACATTTTTGGGTTTCTTAGCTCCATTAAGTTAAAACTGCAATTCTACAGGATACAAGACTTTGTGACAACAGTTTAAGGACGAACAATATATAGGTGGTCAGGTGTCCATAAAAATTTGGCCATATAGTGTATAGTAGACAGCTATCTCAAGCAAAGGACTAGCAAATGGCATGGCAGATATTTAGGTAGCTGGTTATATTTTACAGAATATTATATACATACATCATTTGATCTAGCTGTTTTTTGGCTGGTACCTAATAATAACTGCAGGATATAAAGCTTTATTTGTGGAATTTATAAACATTAGACAGACAGACAGACAGACAGACAGACAGACAGGAATGTATTTAGTGTACAATAGTCCTAAGAGGACATGCATCATATTTTTATTTTATTAAGAATAGTTTCCTGGCTAAAGTTTTAGTGTGTTTTGCATGTTTTAAAAGTGATCTCTGACAAGCTTAAATAAAACCAGTTATATTTTAAATAATTTGCCTTGCATGTTGATGCAAACCTCTGAGCAAATAATTTAAGTCTTTGATGCCTAAATATAATTTACGATTTACAAAAGCATAACTTGAAGCTGTTAGAAAACATCATTGGAACACAGATATATTACACATCTAGCATTGACTAGAAGATTATTATTATTATTATTATTATTATTATTATTATTATTATTATTTGGAGTCAGATAATTAATTTCATGTATTGGAGTCAGACATTTCTCAGCAGTGACTAAGCTGTACTGCCATCTAGGGGAGTGTTAAGAGTTAAGGTATGAGGGTGCTGGGCCGCATTTGGCTTTTTGAATTAGCATCAGTGTTTTAAATCTGATGAATTGAGTGGGGGGAGTGTAGCAATGGGGTGGTGTAGAAGAACTCCAGAAAGTTGCAGCTGCATTTTGGATCATTTGTAGAGGTCCTGTTGCACTCAGAGGTAGACATGCCAGCAGCAAGTTGCAGTCGAACAGGAGATCTGTGGCCTGTGTGAATAAATCAGAAAGACAATTAATATGGCTACTGAAAACTACAACAAAAAGAAAAAAAAATACAATTATGTAACAAAAAAACAATCAATATTTTAGTATTTTTTGTTGCTGTTTTTTGATTTTTTTTTTTTTTTTTTTTTACAGAACACTTAAAAAAGAAGAAACGTGAATAATAAAAAAAAAGGAAACTCAGGAACATTTGTCACTGTTTAGTGGCAGATTGCTATTTCAAAATCAAACAGTTCATACTGTAGGACCTAAATCAAAAAGCCATTATTACATTTGTTAATCCTTATACAGAACTGTAAACAACAACCATTTAGCATACAGGTGCAGCTCAATAAATTATAATGTCGTGGAAAAGTTAGTTTATTTCAGTAATTCAACTCAAATAGTGAAACTTGTGTATTAAATAAATTCAGTACACACACACACTGAAGTAGTTTAAGTCTTGGGGAAGACTGCTGATCTGACAGTTGTCCAGAAGACAATTAATGACACCCTTCACAAGGAGGGTATACCAAAGAAGCTGTTCATATACCAAAGAAGCTGTTCATATACCAAAGAAGCTGTTCACAGAGTGCTGTATCCAAGCATGTTAACAGAAAGTTAACATGAAAGTACACAGAAAGCCTTGAGAGGCTTGTTAAGCAAAATTGATTCAAGAATTTGGGTGAACTTCACAAGGAATGGACTGAGGCGAGGGTCAAGGTCAAGGAATTTGGCAACAACTGTCATATTCCTTTTGTTAAGCCACTCCTGAACCACAGACAACATCAGAGGTGTCTTAATTGGGCTAAGGAGAAGAAGAACTGGACTGTTGCCCAGTGGTCCAAAATCCTTTTTTTTTTTAGATGAGAGCAAGTTTTGTATTTCATTTGGAAACCATGGTCCTATAGTCTGGAGGAAGGCTGGAGAAGCTCATAGACCAAGTTGCTTGATGTCCAGTGATAAGTTTCCACAGTCTGTGATAATTTGGGGTGCAATGTCATCTGCTGGTGTTGGTCCACTGTGTTTTTTTGAAAACCAGTTTTATGAAAAAGTCACTGTACCTGTTTACCAAGAAATTTTTGAGCACTTCATGCTTCCTTCTGCTGACCAGATATTTAAAGATGCTGATTTCATTTTCCAGCAGGATTTGGCACCGGATAAGGCACCGGATAACACTGCCAAAAGCACCAAAATTGGATAAATGACCATGGTGTTGATGGGCTTGACTGGCCAGCAAACTCACCCGAGAGAATCTATGGGGTACAGTAAAGAGGAAAATGAGAAACGAGAGACGAAAAAATGCAGATGAGCTGAAAGTCTTTGCCATTTAGCGCAGTGCTGTTAATACTTAAAAGGGCAAGGAAATACTGATTCAATGTAACATTGTAACATTAGTTGGTTTAATTTTAATATATTTGAGGCACTGTAGTGTGTAGTACCCTCCTTATACTTAGTGTTATAACATAAAACATTAATATACAACAAACACATTACTATGAAAACAGTGTTAGTTGCATTCCATGGTAATAATTTTATAACTTTATAGTAATTAACGTTGTGTTAAGAAATAAGGAATTCTAAGAACCTCTAAAGAACACAGTGCTATTAATATTTAAAAGGGTAAGAAAATACTGCATTAGTTGGTTTTATTTTAATATATTTGAGGCACTGTGCTAAATGGCAAAGACAGACAGTTACATAAAATAAAAAAATATTTCCAATATAAGGAAGCAAAATTCCAAAAATAAAAATAAGTCCAATAGTCTACAAGTGAATATGACAGAAACTTTAAAATTACAATATCATGAGCCTGCATGAGCCATTTAAATTAAATTAAATGTATCGTTAACAAGTATAATCCAGCTCTACTAAACAACCCTCAAGAACAGATGCATAAATACCAAATAACCTTAACACATACAAAGGCACATTTGCATTTTTTGGTGAAAAACCTGCAAATTAGTGCAACAACCTTTTAAGGCATTATTTTCACAGAAGGAAACCACATTCAAATACAGCAAAAATACAGGGTTGCACAATTTTTTCAGATTTTCTAAATATGTATCAAGTCATTCTTTAGACTCTGTAACTTCGACGACAGTTTACCATCTTCCAAACCAAGTAATATTTTTTGAGTGAATTCAGAAGTGTTGGCCAGTCCCAGGATAGCTGAGGTGCATAGGTCAGTCCAAACATTACCAGGAAGGCATCAGTAAGTGGTGGAAGGCTGACCACAATCTCACTTTCAATTATGACAAAGATTTTCACTGTCTGAAAGTGAACTGTACTTGTGTCATTATCCATGATGACTGTGAGGAGGGCTGCAGAATCTAAAAGTTCTGGCTCATCAGATGTATCCTAAATCATTGAAAAAGATGACACTAATAAAAATATTTAAAAAAATAATAATAATAAAAATTCAAAAAGAAATAAAAACACATGGTTACAAATACTAATTTAAAATTGAATTCCTTTTTCAATGTAGGGTTTTTTTTGTTGTTTTTTGACAAAGCTCAATTATACAATTTAATTATATTTAATTATGTTGGACGTTTGGGGGACAAAGTTAGGGAGGCCAGATTAAGATGGTTTGGACATGTTCAGAGGAGGGAGAGTGAGTATATTGGTACAGTAGGAGAATGTTGGACATGGAGCTGCCAGGCATATAGATGTATTATATATATGGATATATATGGATGTAATTGAGCAAAATGAGCGGATGCAGTGTGTGGTCATCGGGGGCGTGTGGTCATCGGGAGGAGGGATGGTCTTCCTTGCCGTTATGTTGTTCTGCACCTCAAACCAAGTGTAGAAGTTGATCAGCGCATCTGGGAGTGAGGCATAGCTATCACAAGCAGGTGAAGTTGTCTTGTAGTTCTTGATCGCCTGTATGCCCTGCCACATGCGCCGGATGTCTCCTCTGTCCTTGAAGTGTCTGTGGATTGTCTGGGCGTGTGCGTGCTTTGCCTCTCTGATGGCTTGGGACAATTTGGCCCTTGCTGTTCTTAGGGCCTCCCAGTCCCGTTCTGAAGGCTAGGTCTCTAGTCCTCAGCAGCGCACGCACGGTAGCAGTCATCCACAGCTTCTGTAACTCACGAACTCAATAAATTCCATAGTAGACTGTATGTTTGATTTCCTACAGTGCTCAACAGTATAGCTTTTTGCTTGGCTGCATCTGTAATATCATTTGCTTCATAAGTCTCATAAGACTGCTATTGAATATCAAATGGTGTGACTGTTCCTACCATGTTTGCCATCTTCTTTTCAAAAGCTCCAACTTGTACAGATCCAGCTTTTTCACATTTTCAAAACCTTTTCAAAACCTTTTCCTTGCTTTCCCAAAATGTAATAACTTGAGAAAGACAGATCTGGTCAAGATGAGGAAATTTACTCAGGAGGAACCGGCAGCAAACAATACACACACATTTCACGGGATCACAGGTGGATTATATCCATAGATAGCTACATCTAGATCTCGCCTTGGGGTTCTTGGAACAGGGGTCTTGTACTTCAAATTCATGGACGATGCCGGACCTCTGTGCTGCGTTTGGATGTTCAAATCTAAATCTAAAAACCAGACAGCAAGTGATTACATTTCACAAGTGAGAATGTGTTTTATGATATTGAAGGTTATGAAATTAAAAATTCTGGTTATATGTTGGTTTGTTTCAGTCCTTGGTTAATGACCGCAGCTAATCCATGCTAGTTACCCATTAGTTTTTGACAATTAGGAAAACCAACAATGTTTTTAGATGATATATTTATGAGATTATTATTGATTCTATATTTATAAATAATAATTTATATATATAAAATTTTTAAAAAATATATATTACCAGCTAGCATGCTACGCTAACTTCAGTCAGCATTCATGGCTAACTGAGATGAGTCTTAAATTAAAACCATCTTTGGACATCTGATCAAGCTTATCCAAAAATACTGGTTCTGGCTATTTACCCCAATATTATCTGATGAGCTACAACGTGACGGGAAAAAACAGAAACGGTTTACAACAACAACAAAAAAAACAGGAACAAACATTTTCAGTCAGGCCCTTTACTCTGCTCTCACTTGGCAATGTCCCTTGAAGTACACTAAATACTATGGACTTATTTTGTTTGTAGATTCTGAAGCTCTTAATAAGGAAATTAAAAATTGACCCATGCTTTTTTGCTTAAAGGTAAAGACCCAACTTTATGCATGTTTTGTAAGATTCTGTCAAACATATTTTATTAGATTGTCCTGGACTTATCACAAGCAGAATGCTCTTTTATGAAGTTACTTCACTTAAGGACATATGTAATGAGATTAATGCCTGAAAAGGATTTAGATTTTTTTATTGTGTTAATTAAAACAAAAATCGTATAATATGACCTTCCATTTGTTTTGTTTTTATTGTATTTATATATTTGTGTTTTTGTAATTGAATTTTTGCCATGAAAATAGATTTGATTGCTGACATGGCATTAAATAATCTGAATCTGTTTGTAGATTCCCAAGCGATAAACAGAGACGTCAGCATTATTTTGAAAAAGCAGATTATTTTAATATCAAAACCTTACATCTTCTCTGGGCTCAATGATAAATACATGTCTGACCGTTGGAACAAACAAACTAGAAAATCGCATTCATGACGATTCATGGTGATTTTATTTCTTTGCCTACATTGACGCTGATACATTAAAGAGTGCAAAAAAAAAAAATACCAAAAAGGCGGCTCTATTGACGTATTCGTTCCGATGAACTGCCGTACCCAAGGCGATATCTAGGTGTAGATATCTATGCATTATATCTACGACCATAGATATATACACTAGATGTCGCCTTGGCTTCAATCTCAATGCTTCACTCTCGTGTCCAGTAGGTGGCGGAATATGCACTTATAAGTGGCCAATTTTAACCACCAATAAAAAGAATTAGAATAAAAAGCTCGCTATGAGGAAAGTTCAAGAACCTTCGTGTTCGTTTGTGGACATTTTTTACAGAAGTCCAGGAAATCACTCTGCTTCACGTTCAAGGTACAAATTATCATTTTACTATAACTACTGGTGTATGTTTCCTTTGTTTTATTCTATCCGGGAGTATTATGGCTGATTAATTATTATTATTATTATTATTATTATTATTATTATTATTATTATTATTATTATTAAGGTAAACCCCGCACCCGATGGCTTGACGTCCTTGCGGGCGACCTTCAACAACAAGGAGTTGCTATAGAGGATGCAGAGCAGCTTTCACAAGACCGTCAGTGCTGGAAACAACTAGTTCAACTGGTCGGCTCAACGCACAGGGATGGGACACCCCCCTACCCATCGCAGGAGCCAAATTGAATTGAATTATAATAATTGAAAATAATTGTGCACTTAACCTTTAGGATTTACTGCATGTATAAGGATTGTAAGTAATGCACTGGCTCAAAATGTGTCTTTGCCTTGAAAGTTTGTTCATTTTTTTGTGATTTGATCTTTTCCCACTTATTCCCACCTATGCGGGATACTGAGAATTATGATTGGATAAAGGGGTGGAGTTTAGAACTGCAGACCGGTGTGAGGTTTGTTTTTTGTCTCCTGAAAAGTATAGAGTAAATAACCACTGGCAAAGTGTGTTAAAGCAAAGTGTGTTCGGGCTGTATTAGGCTGACCAAGTGTTATTACTACTTTTGATTACTGTATATTTTCTGTACAAGAGTAAAGTTTACAAGTTGTTTCTTCTGAGTCTGCTGCGCAGCTTCGACTTAAGTAAAGTTGGCCCCATATTCCCAAATTCGATTTTCCCGAATCAATAGCTCCTGAGCTAAAGGGTGTTACTACATGAATAACACCTCTTTTTTATCTTAGTAATGTTGAGAAGCAGCTACAATGCAGCTACAACCTAATCTTCCTCAATATCAGCTTTCCTCCACGTTGGACAAAATACATAATTCTCTATGTGCAAACACCGAAGAGACAGATTCCAAGGGACCGTCTGCAAAGTGCAAACCCCGAAAAGCGAATACAAAAAACAGTCAATAGCTTTACTGTAATACACTGTACTGTCACCAAACTCAGATCACACATCAGTGATGTCCTAATTGATGTACAAAAACACTTATTTTGGGGAAATGTCTTTTTGTTGATTTTTTATGATTTTTCATAATTTAAAAAAAAAAAACAATAACTTTACTGTAATACACTGTATTGTCATCAGACTCATAACACACATCACTGATGTCTTAAAACATGTACTAAAACACTTATTCTGGGGAAATGTCTTTTTGTTGATTTTTAATGATTTTTCATAATTTAAAACAAATCAATAGCTTTACTGTAATACACTGTACTGTCATCAAACTCAGATCACACATCAGTGATGTCCTGATACATATACTAAAACACTTATTTTGGGGAAATGTCTTTTTGTTCATTTTTTTATGATTTTTCATAAAATACAAATCAATAAAATTATGAAAAATCAGGACATCACTGATGTGTGATCTGAGTTTGATGACAGTACAGTGTACGCTGCTGTTCAGTAGAGTATCAGAATCAGGTTTATTGGCCAAGTGTGTTGACACACACAAGGTATTTGGTTCCAGCTGTTTGTGACTCTCAAAAGTACAGACATACAGTACTATACAAGATAATACAGACTATACAAGACAATGCAGATCTGATACAATAGACATTGAGTATTAAATATGAATACAAAATATATGACTGATTAATTATGTACATAAAGTGTGGGAAGTGCAAATAACAATATTGTGCAATATTATGCCTTTTGTACAATATGCAGCAGTAGTGTGTGTAACATACACGGATGATGTGATGACTGACAGTTCTGATAATACAGTATTTATGCTGTGAATCAGGGAATTATGGTGAGTTTTTAATCAGGGTGATTGCCTGGGGAATGAAACTGTTCCTGTGTCTGTCAGTTTTAGTAAGCAAAGTTCTGTAGCGCCTGCCAGAAGGGAGGAGCTGAAAGAGGTTGTGTCCAGGGTGCAAAGGGTCAGTGGTGATTTTTCCTGCCTGGTTTCTTGTTCTTGTGTTGTACAAATCTACTGTTTTAACTGTGCATTGTAGTCTGTTTCTGTCCTGTTTTGTTGCTGCACCAAACCAGATGGTGATGGATGTGCACAGGACGGATTCAATGACTGCAGTGTAGAGCAGCATCAGCAGCTCCTGTGGCAGACCATACATACTGCCTTAATTGGCCTAGATAGTATATCCTTTGCTGGGCCCTTTTTGATGATGGAGTTTATGTTGCACTCCCATTTCAGGTCTTGGGAAATGGAAGTGCCCAGAAACTTGAAGGTCTTCACAGATGACACCGGGCTGTTGGATATTGTGAGGGGAGTAGTGTTGAGGGGTCTTTCCTAAAGTCCACTATCATCTCCACAGTTTTCAGGGTGTTTAGCTCTAGACTGTTCTGACTGCACCATAGCACCAGCCGTTTCACCTGCTGCTGGTAAGCAGACTCATCGCCATCTTGGATGAGACCCATGAACGTAGAACCAATTTCAGGAGTTTGACAGTTTGGTCACTTGAAGTGCAGTCATTAGTGTAAAGGGAGAATGGAAGTGGGGAGAGGACACATCCTTGAGGAGTGCCGGTGCTGATTGTCTGAATGCTGGAGGTGGCATCTCCCAGTCTCACCTGTTGTTTGCTGCCTTTCAGGAAGCTGGTGATCCTTCCATCTGGAAGGGGGTATAATGAGCCTTACGGGTTTGAGCAGAGAATTTCCAGAATTATTGTATTAAAAGCTGAACTGAAGTCGACAAAGATAATCCAGGCGTATGTCCCTGGGCAGTCCAGGTGTTTCAGAATGTAATGCAGTCCAATGTCGACTGCATCGTCCACTGATCCACGTCCGTCGTCCACGGACTATGAACACCATCTTCTAGAATGGGGAATGAGGACGCTTCTCTGGCAGACAAGCTAAACATCTTTTACGCTCGCTTTGAGTCTGCAGCTAACCAAGCTATTGGCGCTAGCGGCACAAACAGCATGCATGCTGAGAGAGCCGGAGAGGTAAACATGTTCACAATCTCGGAGCATGACCTGAGGAAGGCATTCAGGAGAGTGAACACCAGGAAGGCAGCAGGACCAGATGGCATCACAGGTCAGGTTCTGAAAGCCTGCGCTGACCAGCTAGCACCGGTGATCACTGAGATTTTCAACCTCTCACTGGAACAGTCTATCGTCCCCTCATGCTTCAAACAGTCCACCATTGTTCCTGTCCCAAAGAAACCCCAGTCCACCTGCCTCAATGACTACTTCCCTGTAGCTCTGACCTCAGTAGTGATAAAGTGCTTCATCACTGCATCACTACCAGACACACTTGATCCACTACAGTTTACATACTGCCAGAACCGCTCTACTGAAGATGCCATTGTTTATCTTCTCCACACCACATTGAGCCACCTGGACTGCAGGAAAGGGAATTATGCAAAAATGCTGTTTGTGGACTACAGTTCAGCGTTTAACACCATAATTCCCTCCACATTCATCTCTAAGTTGGAGGTCCTGGGACTCAGCCTGCCGCTGTGTCAATGGATCTCTAACTTCCTTACAGACAGACCACAAGCCGTACGGGTGGGCCAACATACCTCATCCACTCTCACCCTCGGCACTGGTGCTCCCCAGGGTTGTGTTTTGAGCCCCCTGCTGTACTCACTGTACATGTGAGTACAGCAGGGGGCTGTGTGGCCACTGAACGTGCACCATTGAGAGCGTCCTGACGGGTAGCTTCACTTAATTGTTCGGGAACAGCACCATGCAGGACAGGCGAGCCCTCCAGAGGGTGGTGCGGTCAGCTGAACGTACAATCCACACTGAGCTCCCTGACCTGCATGGTGCTGTTCCTGGAGATTGGGAAGCCAGGAAGATTGTAAAGGATCTCAGCCATCCCAACAATGGACTCTTTTCTTTGTTGTGTTCAGGGAAATGCTTCCACTCCTTGAAAGCGCAAACAGAAAGAATGAGGAGAAGCTTCTTCCCGCAGCCCATTCAGAGTCTAAACCAGGATACACCCAGGATCTAGTACTGAACCTCTCCCTCCATCTTCACTGTTTTTATGCACACCTTTTTTGCACTGACACTTTAACTCTGAACTGTCACTTTAACTCTGGACTTGCACAGCACAGTGCCACTTTATACACTCTATACACACCATACTGCACTTTAAGGACAATCATTAAAAAACCATACACATTTATGTATATGTATATACATTATTTTTCCACATATATTTTTATATTTTATATAGTTTATGCGTGTTTATTTATCTCCTTTTGGTTTTGGTTTATTTTTTTATCCTAAATTGCATACCTTTTTATGCTTATATACTGGACAGATGCAAAAAGCATTTGTAGTGGCAAATGCATCTATAGTGGATCCAGCATCTGTTCTGTTTCAGTCTTTAGGTGGGCCAGTACCAGCTGTTCAAAAGTCTTCATGTATTCATTCGGTCCAGTGATTGTGGAGAGTTTAAAGCAGGAGGGAGGACTTCACATAGCTCCAGTGATCTGTTGAAGATATGGGTGAAGATAGGATCCAGTTGATCAGCACATGCTTTGAGACAGGAGGGGAGACCTCATCTGAGGGCAGTCAGTGGGTTGGGTTGCATGGGAGATGTGAAGATGTTGTTCTCAAACCTGCAGTAGAAGGTGTTGAGGTCATCAGCCAGGTCTTTGTTTGCTTCAGTGGGGGGTGGCTATTCTGATCTCCTATGTCAGTAGGTTCCTGGCCTGCTTATACAGAGTTTTGTCCTCCCCTCTGTAGGCATCTTCCTTGGCATGCTGAAGTTTTTTTCAGTTTGGCTGTGAACCATGGCTTGTTGTTACTGTATTTGCAGAAGGTTTTGATCGGCACACACACATCTTCACAAAAACTGATGTACAATGACACGGTGTCAGTCGGTTCATCCAGGCTGTAAGTTCCAGCTATAGAGATACTCCAATCAGTGCAGTCAAAACAGTCTTGTAGTTCCTGCTTTGCCTCACTGGTCCATCTATTCACTGTTTTTACTACAGGCTTAGTAGATTTTAGTATCTGCCTGTATGTTGGAATAAGATGAACCAAGCAGTGATCAGACTTCCCCAAGGCTGCCCTGGGTACAGAGCGATATACGTCCTTAAGAATTGTGTAGCAGTTATCCAGTGTATAGTGTATTGTCATCAAACAACCACATGTTGGGGTGCAACCACTAATTGGGAAACCCTTGTTGAACTATTGTTGAATATTTGTTTTGCTTAATTAAAAGCAAGAATCAATAAACCTACCCATTAAACCTGGAATAAAAATGTATATGTATCAATGACTTAAATTTATTAATTTAATTTTTCAGATCATAGATGGATAGGCTTATGAAGCTGACTTCAAATAACAGCATCGATATGGCTTCTTCAAATTATGATGCCAGTGAATATATAAAAGATGCTCTTCAAAAACTGGTTGGACATCTACAAAACCTGCCTGTTATTGTTGAAATACTTCACCAACAAAATGTTTTCACTGGCAATGAAGTTAGTGAAATTGAGGCAGAACCAGAAAAGTACAAGAAAACTAGGAAGATATTGGACTTGGTCTTAAACAAGGGCGAGAGGGCCTGCTATACCTTTCTCAGAATACTGGATCGTGAGAGGAAATTGGTTTTGCCAAAACCAGATTCAACTACTCAAACTCCTGATTTACATATGTGGATCTCCTTGTTCTCCTTTAGAGATGAGGCTGAAGATGACTACATTAAAGGTAAGACTGCTTGATTTAAGCAAATTAATAACAAATTAGAAAACTCTGGTATTTCTATGGTAGGGGTTTAAACTGTAACATCGTCAAACTGCCACTGTTGGGACCTTGAACAAGGCTCTATCTGTATCGACTGTATGGCTGAATCTGTACTGTGACCCCAACTTCCTAAAAGCTTGTATATGCAAATAAAAAAATGCGACCGTGCCATAATATATGTCACAAATAAAGCCTTTAAAATGTTGAGAAGGAAATGAAGATTTGTAGCACCTCACCTGTGCAGATGACAAAAATATCATCATTGTACCTAAAAAATATCTGGGGTTCATATTGTGTAAATTGTTCTTAGAACTTTTGCCTGATAAAACCAACAAATAGGTTTGCATAGGAAAGTCTGATTTTATTGTCTATACTAAAGTCTCTTACTTGTGCGTAAAACTTGTAATTGAAGCCAAAGCAATTAAAATTTAGCACAAACTCTGATAAGCTTAATGGTACATGCTAAAGTTTTCTGATGTACCAGTAAATCTGAATTTACTCTATGTTAAAAAATTTTAAACAAATGTTAGACCTGTTATCTCAATTTTAAAGTAATTAAATGCTAAATAAATGAATTATTCCCCAAAATGTTTTCACGTTGTCTGTGATTATGACATTATCTGTGATTGTAGGACCTCTCTCATGCCATCAGCTGCAAAAACTTTTGAAGACAAAAGGAGAGCTAGTTCTTAGTCAACAGTGGAGTCAGAGCCTGTGGTTTAATGAAGACGAAGTACATAAGTTTGCCTTTATTCCTCTAGTGTTGGACACAGAGACAGAAATGAATACACCCCGTAACAAAATCACACTGAAGAGCAAGAAATCTAAAAAGTCCCGTTCAAAAAAGATGAAGTCCTACATACCAAAGGGGACACAGATAAAAATCCCCTGAAGATTTACTGAATAGCAGTGAGAAAAGTATCCTAATAGTAGGAAAACCTGGAATTGGTAAGACGACAGTTGTTCAACAAATGTTACATCACTGGGCAGAAAGAAGTGACAGAAACCTTGACTTCATGTTTTACTTTGACGAAAACACACTGTCAAACGTCTCAACTACAGAGAGCTTAGAAAATCTTCTACTGAACACATATTTAATGTTAAATCCAGAGCTTAAAGAAAATGCTGAAGAAATCATGCGGTATATACAAGAATATTCTGACAGTGTCACTATTGTTTTTGATGGAATCAGAGATTTTCATAAGAACACGGTTTTGCTGGAGACCATGGACCATGAACTTCTGCCTGAAGCAAAGATAGTGGCAACATGCAGGCCTGAAGTAGAGTGTGAGTTCTCTGACTGGACAACATGTAAAGTTTTTGTTAAAGGTTTTAGTGAAGAGTCAATTTCTGATTTTTTTTAGGAAGATGTCAGATAATGAACCAGAGTTGGTAGACATTGTGATAAACAATCCTGCACTCCTCAGTCTCTGTCACATCCCTATGTATGCTTTTATGGTGGCAGCTTGTATTTCATACTACCTTTCTGAAGAAGCACAGAAACCCTTCACAGCTACTGAGCTGTATGTTCAAATATTTAGTCACTGTCTACAGAGACACAGAAATAGGAAATTGCTGGATTTAGATGGACACATTAAACACTGTAGAGACATGGTTCTGTCTTTAGCAGAGAGCGCTTTCAATGCAACCAAGTTAAAAACTATCAACCTGGAGTTTGATTATGATGAGAGAGGCATTTCTGGTGCTTTCCTGAAGACTGTCTCAGCTGTGTCACGTGCCAGGATTTCCTGTGCATTTCTTCAGAACACAACGCAGGAATTTTTTTTTGTGCTCTCTGGCTTCTAGAAAAATCTGAAATACTTGATTAGGTTCTCCATCTGTGTCAGAATGAAGACAGTGAACACATGAAACATAATTCCTTTTCTCTGTGGACTTCAATCACAAACCATCGTTGATCATCTGACGTGTCTCTTTCCATCGAACAAGATCAAGGACAATATTGATGGGTTCTTTGAGAGGGTCTTAAACACTTTCATTGGTGAACAACCAGATGAAGAAAACACTGACATTGCCTTCATATGTCAGTGTCTGTATGAATTTCAGTCACCTGAAAACTGCTGCTCATTTCTAGAGAGAATAAACTATCATCTAGATTTGAGTGAGGAACATCTTGACCCTTACACATGCTGTGCTGTGTCCTATGTAATCAGACAGCCCAAATACACACGGGTTCATCTTGATTTGGAGAACAGTCCCTCTCAGGGCTGAAGATAATTCTCAAATATTCATACCATCTAAGGTATTATATATTCATAAAGTATTGTATCCTTTTTTTGGGGGTGTAACAATACAGACATTTTGAATGTGATATGGTTGTGCATAAATTTTTATTACGTCAAAATATTCAATTGACTAAAGCAGTCAGGATTATCAAAGTACAGTAACTGAAATGTAATAACATTTGACTGTATGTCATCCATTCCATCTCTATGCAGTGTATACTGAAACAAAAGCCATATGTTAGATTGCATAAAAGAAATGGTTAAACATTCACCCTCTTTCCAAACCTTAGCAACTCTGTAGGCTTACCAGGTTTCAGCACAATTGCAAATTGCATTCATTTTTTTTTTTCTGTCAGGATTTGTACCATAGCTGACTTCATTTTTCTACTATAACTATTAAATATGTTACCATTTTTCTCAGTAAATATATTTCAAAAGTTGCCTCAACCCAAGTAATCCATACATACAAAGAAAACAAAATAAATAAGTTCAGAAATTATGTTGTGTAATAAAATGAAATGACGTGGAAAGATTATTGAACTAAGTAATTGATTTAGTACTTCGTACTAAAGCCTTCGTAAAGCCTTTGCTGGTAAAGCCTTTAAATCTTGAAGGTTCCATGGACGACATCTATGAACTCTGGTCTTTAGTTCTTTCCATAGATTTTCTATTAGATTTAAGTCCGGTGATTGGCTGGGCTATTCTAGCTGCTTTATTATCTTTCTCCAAAACCAATTGAGAGTTTCCTTGGATGTGTGTTTGGGATCATTGTCTTGCTGAAATGCCCACACTTCTGGATTTTGCTTCAACAGTGCTCACTGGAGCATTCAGAAGTTTAGAAATCTCTCTGTGATCTAGGCCATCAGTATTTTTTTGCAAAGGTCTCGAAAGAGGTCTTTGCCTTTAACTATCATGAGCTGTTTCTTCTGTGACACTTTGTAATAAGTTGGGACTGAACCATCTGATATTACTTTCCACTGACAAGGGTCAGGATTATTTTCTAGGTACTGACAGATCTCAGCTGGTGGCTTTTCATGGCTTTTGCACATCCCTTTCTTCATATGTTTAATACTTTTTCTCTGCGTCATTTCAGTTTATTACACATAATTTAATTTCTGAACATTTTTTGTTTTCTTTGTAGTTATGGATTACCTGGGTTGTTTAGAAATATATGAAATTAAGGAGAAAAATGGTGATGTGGTCAATACTTATTTTACCTGCTGCGTGTGCGTATATATGATTGTGTTTTTTTTTTCCTCTTTCCAGGGATGTCTCAACAACACTTAGTCAGATCTGGAGAATTGCCTTGAAGTGTGAGGAACTTAATTATATGATAAATCTCCTACAGTTATGTGAGAATAAGGTTTACATCCCAATGAGCAGTCCGAGAGATGTGATTGAGCAAGCTGGAAAAATTATAACCCAATATGCAAAACAACCAATTCTCCATCTGCACTGTGATAAAGACCCACAACAGCTCACAGATCTTATCTTAAGCACAGTGTCCTCATGGCTGCCACACGTCGACTCTCTCAAGTGAGTAACTCGAACAAAACTGTCTGCAAAACTTGAGAGCCGAAGAGGACTCAATTAGACATTGAACATTTTATTTGAAAGTAACCTTCAACCCAGCGTCTTTTTACTTAAGGTTAGTTCAAACTGTTCAAAATATTTTTGTTTGCCTGCAGAAATAAAATTGCGTTTACTTGGTAGCAGTTCATTGATTTCATAAATGCAACACACTACAGTTTTCTCTACACTTTCCATAAAGGTAAAAAACGATATATGCAGTGTTATCTTCATTTTATATGTCAAAAGGGTTTTGTGGCTCCGTGTGTTTTTTTTTCTGTGGGAAACGGGTCCAAATGGCTCTTTGAGTGTTTAAGGTTCCTGACCCCTGACCTAAAGAATCTCAGACGTTCAACAACAGAACGATTGAAAGATGAGCTTAAGAAGGTCAAAATTAAAATGCCTGAGGAGGGCATTCTCTTCTACAGCCCAATGTACCAACCTCTAGATGACACACACACGGGCTTAACGTGACTACTCTTTTACTTACACGCTTCAGAGAGATAACACCAGAACAGGTATAACCGGAAACACATGCAACAAGGTGCACCATGGGAAATGTAGTTAAACAAACAGCGTTACCAACATACAAAACATTTCCTTCCCTCTTACTATTTGAGGTATAACACAAAGATAACCATTTAACTATACCACTCAAATTATAAAATTTATGTCTCTGTAACATCAGCTATAATTATTTAGATGGTTGTTGTCATTTTGAAGGATTATTCACGTTTATTTCTGGTAATGTTGTATGTGATCTGTAAGTTTTGGTGAAGACATACTGTTAGTACATTATAACACTGTAAGGACTGTCGCAAATGTAACACTAACTATAGCGATTTGTTGTTTTAAAACTGTATTAGTTGTCTGTGGAATTCAGTAGGATTACAGGGTTCCCTATGATGTCCAAATTCACGAGTCAGCTTGGTCATTTCTCAACTCAGCTCATCAGTATTTTCAGAAAGAAAGGAGGAGCAGCAGGACAGAAGATCAACATCATCCTGTCAGTTATAGAACATACCTCATCC
Organism: Tachysurus fulvidraco; assembly: GCF_022655615.1. Taxonomy (NCBI): domain Eukaryota; kingdom Metazoa; phylum Chordata; class Actinopteri; order Siluriformes; family Bagridae; genus Tachysurus; species Tachysurus fulvidraco. The sequence goes on along the minus strand of NC_062524.1, from coordinate 10,709,093 downwards.
TTAACTGACAGGATGTTGTTGATCTTCTGTCCTCTGATCTTTTTTTCCTCTGTGAAATGCATCTAAAGTCTGGCATATATATGAGTTCAAATGTGAAACCCTCTATAAGCCACTTTAGTCAAATGAAGATTAATTTAGAGAGTATTGCATCTGAACTCTTAAAAAAAAAATTATAAACTGTTTTAATTTCAAGGCTTGTGTATAGCTTTAGCATATTTTTCAGCAGCATCAGAGTTGGGATTTATGAATTGTCACACATTTAAGGATGTCCCCATCGAAAAAAGACGTGAATGCATCCTAAAAGCCCTTGTTGTTTATGTGAATGTGAAAGACCCCTCAAACCTTGTGAAGGAGTACATGGTAATTTGAGCCTGTTAAACGTATCTCTAATACCAATTCCCCCTTTCACCTGGATTTTATGTAATTACATATTTTTGTATTTGAATTTTTAGGATGTTGGGCACGATGAAGCCCAAACTTCGATGCGCAACACCACACTAGGAATCTACGTCATCAAACCTGAAGGGGCACATGCCACAGACCCTTACCAAGATGTTGGCATCATCGTTGAAGGCATCAAAATAGTGCGTGTTCTGTGATGCTTGGTCTAATTTATGTATTAAACTTGGCCTACCCGCAAAACTTTTGAAACATTTCAAAAGCTTTTTATGGAGATAGATGCCAACAAGCTGTCAAACAAGGTCCATGTCCTGAAAAATAAACTTCTTTTGTAAGTATTAACTTAAAAGGAAAGGTTCAAGAGGTGGTACTCAATGATGTTACACTGTCGGCTTTTTACAGTACATTTATTCCAGGACTGACCATGTTACACTTTTTTCATTATTGATCTCGTTCTAAATAAATGCTTTATTTTTTCCCAATTTAAAGTAGGCACAGACTTAAAGGAGCATTTGACATCACTTCCTGTGTTTGAATTGTTTACCGCGAGTTTCGCGCCGGTCGCATGTGTTTGCTTGTCTGGGTGTTTTAATTCAGTTTTGAATTATCTTTGCGTTTACTTCAAGTCCTCACAAAGGGTGAACACACCAGCAATAGCAACAGCATCTTAAGAGTAAAATAATCGCTCGAAATACATTTTGATATCGCTAAAATTTTATTTGTTTTCCTGAGCGTCCACTTCTTGCTGGTTAGCATCACTAGCCTCCTAGCCTGATTACCGTTAGTTCTCTACACCTTCTCACACCAATTATCTCTGTACGTGCCCAATAACACCATGTCGCTTGTGTGTCTGCCTTTGAGTGCAGGTGAGGACATGTTCAAGTTGCACTCCCTGGAACTGGAGCTGGAGGCCGTGGAGAAGCAGATCCGTGACCTACAGGTAAAGCAGGTCCAGCTGCGGGAGCGGAAAGCCATGCTGGAAGCTTCCCGGTCGTTTGCTTACCTGTAAATTCCCGGTGTGAAATTAGTGCTACCTATGAGTATGCCTCTACTCCATGTGTTTCTCTGTCCAGGCCCAGCGCACCCAGGAAGCAGCCTGACCAAGTGTTGTTTACTCCTGTGCTAGGGAACCACGGACCCTGGATGCAGCAGCAGAGGAAGACGTGAGCCGGGAGTCTCCCCCTCCGCCGCCACCGGTCTTCAAGGTCCCCACCGGGAACCGCTTCGCCCCCCTTCGCGAGACGGAATGCAATGCTGTGATCATCGGGGCCCCATCGTCCTCCACGTTCGTGCTACTGTGGCTAAAGGTAAGGCTCGCACTCACTGTTTACCTGGTGCTCGTGTTCTTGATGTCGCTGCACAGGTACCTGGGATCGTGAGCAGGAACACCGGAGCTGTTATTCTCCATACTGACTTAAATTACTCCAAACTATGAAAAGTAGTGATTGCTGTTATGCATCTGTGTGTATGTTTGTTGTGTGTGTGTCTCTTTGCTTTTCATTGTTGTGTGCAGATTCATGGAGTGCCTCCCATTCCGATGTCCCCGACTCCGACCTCCTCGACGACACCGCTCATGTGCCTGCCTTGACCTTGGCCCCGATGAGCTGGCTTATGTTCATGTCTACTGTGTCCGTATCCGTGTTTGTTTGTCTTCTGTTAGTGTTGTGTGCAGAGCCATGTCCGGCCGTCCTCGTAGGTGCCAACGTGACCGGCGGCCCCTCACCTGTACTCGTACGGAAGGCAGCCCCAGAGGAAACGCCGGTCGCGATTAGATGACGCTCCACACCTCTGCTACACCTGCAATCCAGCTGGACATCGAGGTCGATAACTCCGACTGGCGCTGGAGGGACTTCGACTTGGGGGTGGCACCTGACCATACCTGGCTGGCTTATCCTCTCCCCGCCGACCTCTGATACGTGGACTACCGTGTTGGAAGACACACTTCCCCTGCTGCTTATCCTGGCGCATGCAGATCTATTCCTCCCAGAAGGTGTATGGATTCACTCCTACCAACATAAGGATTACCTCCTCGACAAAGGATTGCTGTTGCGCACGCATACTTATGGCATACGCTGTTCCGTTTGCGTTGCCTCAACATACGGGAATAAGTGCAGACACGCCTACTTCATCACCTGCCACATACAGCAGACTGACATACGTCAGTACTGTACTCTGTTCTTTTGTGGGTACCAATTATGGACCTCCCACATGAACAGTACACGGCAAACTTTAGTGGACATGCCAAAACCACCCGGGTTCCTGTCTGGAGGGATGGGTGGCGATTCGGATGCTATAGTCTTACTGAGAAGGAGGTCTTGTTACTATGACCACATCTTTGCGGACGTTTGGGGGTCCTTACGTGTGCATCGATCCATTAAAGCACCTCTGCCACACTGGATTCGCAGCCTACATTGCCACCACTATTGGTGGTGGCTGTAAACAGCTACCGTTGGCATTCACTGTCTCAGACTCTTGCTACAGACACCATTGTAAAATGTGCACTGTTGCTGTTATGTACCATAGTGACCCTGGTGAGATTACGCTACTGTCGCGCTATATGCGGGCAGAGTGAGAATTTTCCCTCCTATTGGCTTCTGAGGGTTTTTCGCTCACTCCTGGTTCACCCTTTGAGAATGAGCACCATCTGTGTATATGCACGATATGTGTAAGGTGTAAAGTGCAGGTGGGAGTAAAGAGGAGAGTAATGTTAAGTTGAGTTAATGATGCTGAGTTAATGAGTTAGTGTTGAGTTCAGTTAATGATGTTGAGTTAATGAGTTAAAGTTATGAATTATCTAAAAGTAAATTGTTGTGTGTCAGTGTTTTGTGTCAGTGTTTCAAAGGTTAATCTTCAGTGATTACTGTAATTTTGAGCCCTGGGTAAAGTTTATATAACTTGGCGAGAGGGTAACTAGAGAAAAGCCTTAGGTGAGGCCTTACGGCCTCGGAGGTGGGGTGGGGGGTGTTATGTTGAGAAAAACCTTGGAAACTCACAATGCCCAACAAATAATGAGTTACACCTTAAAATATTATACCTTATACCTTAAAATATTATACATTATACCTTAAATTATTATTATAAAATGTCATAAGGCATATGGGAATAGGCACCAGATGTTGTAATAGTTTTAGGGTAATATATAACTAATATAGAATAACCACACATGAACCAAAGTGTGAACAAGAAGAGTAGTTTGTCATCATAAACTCAATACAAATGACCAGATGCAGTGCTATCAGGCCTAGGAGAAGTAGGAGTATAGTCTGGGGATCCAGGCTCAGGATCTGAAGGAGAAGAAGGGGAATATGTGGGAGAGAGAGGGCAAATACAGTTGGAGGTTTCCTCACAATGTGTGCAGGTATGAAAGGACACTCAGGTAGTTCAGAAGAACAGAACGACACAGCTGGAAGCGACGGTAACCAGTCATGATTTCAGCTGGAACAGGACTCGTGTAGGGAGAAGGGCGAGTGTGATGTAAACAAGGAAGTGCAGCTCTTTTGAGCACCTTTTTTTAAAATCAATGATGAAAAAGGTTGAAAATAATAGGAAATCAGAAAGACAGGAAAATCCATATATGGGCATGTGAGTAAAGGGCAGAACTCAATTCTGGGAAATAAGGGTATTTCAGAAAACATGATCTTGGGTCACTGAGGAGGCATTTGAGGTAATTCTGGAAAATAAGGGGAATTTAAAAAGGTCATGTGAATGATTCATGTGAGACAAGGCTTCAAGTATGACTTTGAGAAATAATAGGAAATTGCCTGAATGTATGTAAATTAAGGAGGAGGTGCCTGGAGGCACCAGGGTATATATTGAGGGGATTTTCCTGGGGAGAAAACCGTTCTTTTTGGTTGCGTGTGAATGCTCTGTTGGGTTTTTCATTGAATGCTTTTTTGACTTAGAGATTTTTCCTTGAGCTCAATGGAATTGATAGCTGACTGACTACAATAAAAGAAGTTTGCTCATTCTCATCCAGGTTTGGAGAGTCTCTTCGTTGTTTTATTCTTTATGCACCATAAGTTCAGTAAAGTATTAGTTAGATGTAATTTGGCCAGAAACATGAGTCTACAATCCTTCTAACACGTTACAATCCTTCACTCTGTCTGAGATCAAAAGATTCAGGACTCCCGGTAGGTCCCAGAATATCTAAGTCTACTAAAGGCAGTAGAGCATTTTCTTATTTACAGTGCCTTGCAAAAGTATTCATACACACTGAACTGTTTTCACATTTTGACATGTTACAACCACAAAAAAGAATGTATTTTATTGGGATTTTATGAAATAGACCGAGAGCATTTGTATTCATCCCCCTTTATTCTGATACCCCTAACTAAAATCCACTGCCTTCATAAGTCACCTAATTAGTAAATAGAGTGCAGCTGTGTGTAATTTAATCTCAGTATAAATACAGCTGTTCTGTGAAGCCCTCAGAGGTGTGTTAGAGAACATTAGTGAACAAACAGCCTCATGATAAAGTTGTGGAGAACTTTAAAGCAGCGTTAGGTTATAAATTAATATCCCAATCCTTGAACATCTCACAGAGCACTGTACAATCCATCATCCGGAAATGGAAAGAGTATGCCACAACTGCACGCCTAATAAGACATGGCCACAATCTCAGGTGGGAGAATCTGTCCACAGGACAACTATTAGTCGTGCACTCCACAAATCTGGTCTGTATGGAAGAGTGGCAAGAAGAAAGCCATTGTTGAATGAAAGCCACAAGAAATCCCATTTGCAGTTTGCGACAAGCCATGTGGGGGACACAGCTAGTATGTGGAAGAAAGTGCTCTCGACAGACGAGACCAAAATTGAACTTTTTGGCCAAAAAGTGGAAACCTAACAGTGGACATCACCTTGAACACACCATGCCATGAATACTTTTGCAAGGCACGGTAGCTCCCAAACTTTGGTTCGGTGCTCAGACACACTTTCCCAGTTTAAATGTACATTCAAAACTCATCTCTTCAGTCAGGCGTACACATAATACATCCCATAATATTGTGCACTATTACATCAGACTTGCCAATATTATGAGCAGCAGCTATGTTAATCCCTCTCCACTGCTTCTCTCTTTCTACCAATCCCAAGGCATCAAGAAATTGCACCAGTTCTGATCGTCTTTTGTGCGATAAAGATTTTAGACCTCCACTGAGACGAGGCGGACTCTGAGAATCCTGAGGCATCTAGAGGTCTACCAGCTCCAGTTGGACTCTGCGATACTATAGAGGAGATGTAAACTCCATGTGATCTTTTGCATCAATACAACATTTGTCAGACTGTACATTTATAATCACACCCTCCAGTGGGTGGGTTCCCCTTTGAGACTGGTTCCTCTCAAGGGTTCTCCGTTTACCATCTAAGGGAGTTTTTCCTTTTTCCTGCTGCCTGAGTCACCTCAGACTTGCTCATTGGGGATAAATACATACACATTGTGAACAAAATATATCTAATATTAATCATGAATTTTGTAGTCTATTAATCTTTATTTTATTCTTTTATATACAGACTATAAGGTAACAGACTGCAAGAAAGACTTTTCACCCACTTAATTTCATTATAGGCAATGATTTTTATTTTTTGTATTTTACAGGGTGCTTTTAAAAATAAGAAAATGAAAAGCAGTTTTAAAGATACAGGTTTTGAAGAAATAATTTTTTTTTAATCATGTGGGCCACACACTTGAGACGTCCAAAGAATACGACAGAGCTAAAGCAGTTCTGTCAGAAAGATCCCAACAAGTGTCAAAACAAAACTTATGAAAATGAATAAATGAATTTCACTTCAGTAGTGAGTAAATTGACCAATGTCTTGATGCAGATAAAAAGAAAATCATTATGATGTTAAAAACAAATCACAAAATAATACTGTGTGGATTACCAAAATAATCAGTAAGATAATTTCACCATTACAAAACTACCTCAAAGAAAACTGTTATAGTCACAGTGTTTAGTGTTAGGAAAATGGGAAAACAGCATTTTTTGAAAAGAGAAATAAAAACATCCACCATCATTTGTGTCACAAATTGGAGGTGAAGGTGGATGCAAGTGCAGAGTTTAATGTATAGTGAAAAAGAAGAATTAAACAAAACCATAAATGCTAAGAACAAGGCTATTAGTGTATAAAGAAAACCACAAGGACACTATGGCAGGTAAAACAAGCTTGTAATGGTGATGGTATAACATTTCCTACATCAGTGAAATATCAAGCACATGTTAGAGACTCGAATGGTTACAACAAAAGAGGTCCATGCTTCAAGTGTCACCAGCTGTTTAATCTAAAAGACCCAGACCCAGGTAAAGTGGATCATCCCTATGAGAACTGTGCTGAGACAGAGTGCTTGAGCAAACTACTCAAAAATCCAGGCATACAAAAGGAAACAGAGATGGAAAATCATACTGAGGAAAACTTAAAAGGATCAGCACGCTTGATGGAGGAGCTTCAGAAGGTTCACATTCAAATGAATGATGAGAACATTCTCTTCTACAGCCCAATGCAATGACTTCTGTAAGTCACCTGGATAAGAATTTCTACCAAATGCTGTACATGGAAATGAAAGTAATATGTACTTTTTTGTACAATATATTAGTTGATATTTAGTGTAGTCAAACCACCTCATTGTGTGTTTTAGACTGTAGGAGAAAACCCAAGAGAACACAGGGAGAAAATGTTAAATGCTACAAAAACAATAACTAAAGAATAAAATCATAACCAGGACCCAGGATCTGTGAGGCTGCAATGATGGTGCACCACTGTGACACCTTCTTTTATTTATGTATTTATTTGTTTGTTTATTTGCTTTGAAGACCAAATGTTTTCTGGCTGGGTGTATAATTATTTATACTGTACCATATAATTTGCTTGGGTGTGCCATAGGTTTACTAACACAAAGCTCACAGACCCTGTCCTATCCAATCACATCTAACATCAGTTCATGACATAACAGAAGTTGACAACTCTCCACTATTCCCTCTCAGCAAAATCACTTATCTGATTTGACTGGGAAAGTACAGGTAGCTTTAAAGATGAGGTGAAGCACTGCTCAGCAGATTTACAAAATAATATACTGTGTATTATTCTGCTAGACATGGTGAGTCAAAATTGCAAAAATGATCCAAGCAAGTGCCATGTGTCAAAACCAAACTTAAGAATAGAAATAAAAGCTCAGGAATATCTTTGAGGTTGCCATGTTGTAACATGAATCTAAACTGCAGATTTTCATTTTAGTTGTGAGTAAATTGACCAATGTGAATTAATTAAAATAAAAAGAAATTAAAAATATTTCATTTTTTTGGTGTCCCTTAATGTGATTAAAGTTCTTTGTGGTTAGTGCAATTACTTCCTTTCTAGAGGGAATAGGAATCTTCTGTATACAGCACTGCATGAGACAAAAAATTAAATAGAACACAAAGAAAAATAACAGTAACAGAACTGCTATATCCTTAATCCATAACCATGAATCTCCAAAAATGTTTCTGAACCAAGAGGAATTCTCTGTAGTCATATTGTGCCATTTCATTGACAAATCACGTGTCTTTTTGTATTCTGCTGGGGTTAATGGTTGGGTCAACCAAGCTAGTGCAGCAATGGTGAGTGCTGTATCATTTGCTAGCTGCTGCACTTCATTTGATAAACTCCTTACTTGGTCTAGAGCCTGCATAACTCCACAGCTTGGGATTAATGCTCCAAGAGTTCTTGACAACCAGGTTTGGGTGCATGTGAGGCCTGGAGTACAGTCATCTTTCAGCTGACAGAAGGGGGTAATTCTTGTAACTGTGGAGAGTTTCCATAGCAATACCTGGGTGTTGACTTTGTTTAGCCCCTAAATTCACCCTAACGGCTGGAAGAGCATAGACTAAGGTACATCGTCCATTAAAGTGGGCAGGTAACTCGCTATAAATTGATGTTCCATGTAGCAAATATGTGCCTACTGGGGAGGAAATTTTGCACCACATATTAATAGACAACAATAAACTATGAGCTAGTTTTTTAGTTTCAGAATCTCTGTGATCGTGTAGATTTCTTTTTTGTTTGTTTTAGAGTTGTTTTTTTTTACTTGCCCTAAGCTGAAGTGTTATGACACCTAAGGACCAGTAAGGTGGGGATAAGCTAATGAGCAGGGAATTCTATGAGGAAGTCTTCACCACAGGGTTGACCCCCGAGGCCTATTGCCTTCGGTTCCTCCCTGGGCTCCTCACTGGTCTGTGTGTCCTAGTCTATCCCTAGCCCCTGTCATTTAAAGACTTGTTAGTGTTTTGAGCCCCGAATCGGGGCTTAGGTCTCAGAAATGGAATGGGCCGTTGTGGAACCCAGTTGCATGGGTTCTGGAGAAGTCTCTTCGGAAGTCAATGGTGTAGCTGTCTAACAAGCGTGTGCCCTGGCATATGCGAATATCCCTATAGGGTGGTCAAATGTGCTCCACAGGGCATCAATAAATGAACCAACTGTAAGATAGTCAGCAAGGTGGCACTGCAAAACGGCCATAGCAGACGTTACATTTTCATTGTTTTGCAGGTTAATGAGCAATAAACTAAAAAGTAACTAAACTAAAACGTAACTAAAAAGTCAAAGAATTGTTTCATTTCTTTGTAAAAATGGGCTCTTTTGTTTATGAATTTATTAAAATTATTGTAACTATATTTCTGCATCCAATTTGTGGTATGTTATGCCTTCCGTATTTGCAAGTGCAGAGTTTTATTTATAGTGAAAAAAAAAGTATAAATGCTAAGAAAAAGGCTATGAGTGTATAAAGAAAACCACAAACACCACAAAGACCAATATGGCAGACAAAACAACAAAAACATTTAGGGCCTTTTTACACCTGGACACTTCATGTGTCTTCTCTGATCCGATAGCTATCTGATTTGTTAAAACTGTTCCATGTACATTAGGCTACATAAATGCGTCTTGGCGAATCGGATATCAATCCGATCTTACTCCCGCCCAATATGCAAATATATTTTACCTCATTTCCGGGGTAATTGAAATGGAACATGCTTTGGAGTATGCAGTTGCTACAAAAAAAACAGCATTTACTGTTTGCTGCATTTTCGCTGGCGGCAGCTGTGCATTTTAAGACCCAACGAGACACCTGGATGAAAGATGGGAGCCAGCACTGGTGGGAAAACATGTTTGTTTCTGGCGCGATGCACGACTCGCGAATCACCTGCAAGTGACGCACTTCCGTTTGGGAGGAGTATAGCGCTGACGTATGTGGCTTGAACAACAGACTGCGATTACCATTTAAAGTGACCATTTGGTTGATAACTGTAACAATACCACTCCAAGGTCTGCGTGACCGCGGTGACCGCGATTACCATTTAAAGTGACCATTTGACTGATAACAATTGTAACAATAACAAGACAGGGTATACCTGACCGTGATTAACATTTAAAGACATCTGGCTAACAAGGTGTGACCCAGCCATTTGGGAGACACTCAGATCTTACGCTCAATACACCTTCAAAGTAGAATCTCATTTAAACTACAAAGAGGAAAAACAGTATAAAATGCGTGAGCAGGATTTGCTCTGGGTTCCTACAGACTCCGACGAACCCAAAGTACGGCATGTATTTTGTCACTGCTATGCTGGAATAAACTTCTTGTTCTTTATTAAGATCTTCAACATCATCGTCTTATTTTTACACTACGCATTTTATTTCTTACAACACTATGAAACGAAACATTATGAGAAGGACCTGGACGTAAAGCAGAAGCATCAGAAGGTGGAGGAGATGAAAAAAAGTCTGGTTTCCCGGCAGACTATGTTCATGAAAGCAAAATCAAAAAATGAAGCTGCTGTAAAGGCTGGCGCTATTGTGGCAGCAGAGACAGCGAAATCTGCCCGGCTCTTTAATGAGGGAGAGTTTGTCAAAAAGTGTATGGTCAATGTTTGCGAAATGAACACCACTGATGTGTCTTTTATTTCAAATTTAATTTCTTATGTGTTTGTAATATCAAGCTCTGGTTGTTCCAAATCCTGTGTTTAAGCAAAACTAAAGTTTGTTTCCATATGAAAAAGGTTGAACATTACATATCAGTTTTTATATTTTGGCCCACTGTGAATTTGAGTTTGACACCCCTGAGACTTGAACGGTTACAGTAAAGAGGTCCATGCTTCATGTGTCACCAGCTGTTTAATCTAAAAGACTCAGACCCAGGTAAAGGGGATCATCCCTATGGGTACTGTGCTGAGACAGAGTGCTTGAGCAAACTACTATTCAAAAATCCAGGCATACAATAGGAAACACAGATGAAAAAAAAATCACACTGAGGAAAACTTACATAGTCTTAGACGTTTAACAAAAGCACGCTTGATAGAGCAGCTTCAGAAGGTTGACATTCAAATGAATGATGAGAACATTCTCTTCTACAGCCCAATGCAGTGACTTCTGTTCTACTTATATTGTAAAATAATTTGCTTGAGTGTGCCATAGGTTTACTAAGACAAAGCTCACAGACCCTTCCCCAGTCATATCTAACATCAGTTCTTGACATAACAGAAGTTTAACAATGTAATTACAGTAAATAAGACATACAGAAAATTGGTGAAAATAAATGAACATTTATTGTGCATAATATTTATGTAATAGATATATACATATATAATATTAAGTGATTGTATTTGTGATACGGTGGTGGATCGAGAGAGAGAGAGCGCATGGCAAGTGTAGGCCAAATAGTGAGTGTAGTGTTGTGTTTTAGGAAGCTTGTTTGATAAAATTGTTTCAACGAAGATTATCGAGGCTTAGAGTATTAAAGACAACAGCACTAAGTTACAGTGTGGATAGTGACCCACGTTCTTTAGTAAAAAAAAAAAAAAAAGGTTTTTTATTAGCATTTGTTCCTACAAGATATGTTAGCAGTTAGCATGACGCCGTGGCATATCTTGAATGCCATGTGAGTAACCAAACTCTGCTGGGTTATTGTCAGCCAAAGAGACTCGTTGCATCATCTTTGCTCCACTTTGTACTTTCCACGGTTTGCTTGAGGGGTAGCGTTAAGGACCAACGCTTTTACGGGTCCGTTCTCTGGTGTTAGTTTCCTGCACGTGTCGGAGCCCAAGACCGAGGCCGCTGCATGATGCAGTTGGTGTAGAGATGTAGCTTTTATGTGGTTCGGAGCTACAGATTGTTTGTTACCCTGCCATCCAGGTGACATCTTCATCTGGTTCATCTCAAATTAATCTTTTTTACTTTTTGGACATCTTCACAAAGTCAAGTGGATTGTTTAACTTAGCCACTTCAGCTATGTGGTTTTCAGTTTGTTTTGGTTGAAAACCAGTAAAGACTGGTATTTTTCCCCCATTTTTGTTATATGACTGGACTGATAAGCATTAAACTGTGATAAATAAGAGGTACTACAAGACCTGTCAAGGACTGAGTAATTGTTGGGTGAATGTTGCACATAAGTACACACTGACACATTCTGATGTGATATTTTGTTATGTATGCCAGTGTTTTTGTTCTTTGTGTTTCCTTTTAAATGACTAAGTTTCCTTTTAACTCATTATAAATTGATGTTCCTCGTAGCAAATATGTGCCTACTGGGGAGGAAATTTTGCACCACATATTAATAGACACCAATTTAAACTATGAGCTAGTTTTTTAATTTTAGAATCTCTGTATTCGTATAGTTTTTTGTTTGTTTCAGAGTTTGTTGTTTACTTGTCCTAAGCTGTAGTGTTATGACACCTAAGGACCAGTAAGGTGGGGATAAGCTAATGAGCGGGGAATTCTATGAGGAAGTCTTCACCACCGGGTTGACCCCCAAAGCCTATCGCCTTCGGTTCCTCCCTGGGCTCCTCACTGGTCTGTGTGTCCTAGTCTAAACCTGCAGGTGGTGGAACTACCTTACAGTGTGAGACATGAGTCTAAGTTCTTTATCCTTCACATAGTACTGCAGCATCAATGACTAACAATACTTGGTATGGTCCCTGCCAACTAGGTTCTAAGAGAATTCATGGAATAGGAAATGAAAGAAATGATAGAAGCACACAACCGTTTCAATGAATCTTTGGATCTCCATATCATGGAATCTTTACGGCAAATCAAGCGAAATCAATTGAATGTGAGTTGCAGTCAAGAAAAGGGAAAAAGAAAATGCCCCAATTTCTTTCATCTGTGGATCCCATTGCAGTTTTTTTTTTAATTCTGATTAATTATGTTCAAATTTCAGGGTGTGGAGAAAGGCTGTCCCAAGAAGAATTCAGACACAATAAAACAGTGACTGGAGGGAACGTCTAAAAAAATATTTTGCAAGCGAAATGACTGAACACTGTGAACAATCTCTATGCTGATAATAATGGGAATTATTAAACAAAATTGACATAAAATGGCTGTTTTTCATAAGTAACTAAATTGTTATATTGATTGCAATGAATTAGCTAGTTACATTATATGTGGAGTGGTTAGTAGAGGCAGACAATTTTTCAGGATTCCTGCAGGTCACTGGAATCCCATGTGAATAAAGTGGGATGGGTAACAAAATCACTATTAATCACGTGACTGGAACAAGACAGGAAAAAAATGTCAGTGGGAGTGGGCGGGACCGGGAATACACAAATATACCTTTGATATAAATATAATCTGTCTGGTTAAATGAATGACGTGCTCCAGACACCTGGGACAGTTGGTGGCAGTAATGCACCAAGGTGGTATGCCAACGACCAATAATTTAAGAGAAAGTGGCTTCCCCGTGCACTCTCTAGAAGCAGCGAAAATTAAAAATGGAGTCGGACCCGAAACTCACACTGCAACGACTACTGTGGGGACTCGTGTCGAGCTCACTTCCATTTGAAAATCCACTCCCGTGTCACCCTCTAGTGGTTAGCTAGATTACACCATCTAGTCAGTAATCAAGCACAGTTTTCCAAGGCAATAGTTGGGTCATAGTAACTTTTGAAATAAAGTTCTGGTTTATTATGATAGTGATGAGGAGCAGAGATGATGATGTTGAGGTTCTCTTTAGGAGTGACAAGTATGGACAGGATTAGGAACAAGCACATCAGAGGGAAAGCTCAGGTTGGCTGTTTTGGGAACAAGGTATTGAGAACAACCAAAAAACCTCAGAGAGCATTGTGGAAAAAGTATGTGAACCCTTGAGTTAATGACCTCAAAAAAAGCTAACTGGAGTCAGGTTTTAGCACACCTGGTCTCGTTAAGATAATATGCTAAAAACCCCTCAAACATTTGGAGTTTGCTCTGCCCAAGAAGAACAAGCTTATGTGAGCCATGCCTCGCCAAAAAGAGCTTTCGGAGGACCTACGATCAAGAATTGTTGCTGCAAAGAATTTCACTCACCAAGGCATATTTGCTGTGGTGATGTGACAATAAAAGTGACTTAATTGACTTAGCTGGAAAGAGCTACCAAGTTATTTCAAAGACTTTAGAAATTCACCAGTCTACAGTTAGGTGGCAGGACACCACGAAGGAAGCCACTGCTTACTAAAAAGGACATTGCTGCATGCCTGAAGTTTGCAAAAGAGCACACTGACACTCCATAGCGGTATAGGCAAAACGTTTAGTGTGGACTAATGAAACCAAGATTGAACTATTTGGGACAAAACACACAGCGCTACATCTGGTGTAGAACGGGCATGGCATATCATCATGAAAACATCATCATGTAAAGTATGGTGGAGGAAACATCATGATTTGGGCCTGTTTTGCAGCATCAGGGCCTGGCCAGATTGCAATCATTGAGGGGAAGATCAATTCCCAGGTATAACAGACAATTCTTCAGGATAATGTGAGAATGTCTGTACGCAGAGTTTTTCCTACATTGAAAATTTTTGGCGGCCGCCAAAACAATTTTGTGTCCCGCCAAAGCATTATTTGATCTGTAATTGGGTTTTGTGAGTGAAGCAGGCTACTGAAGGAGTGACGGAGAGAATGAGCACAGCCCCACCACCACCCAACCCCACCCCCGCGCGGGCACTCTCAGTCTTCAGTTCTGTCTTTGCTCTCTCCCTCGCATCAAAATCAACTGATCCTAAAGGTCGAAAGCCCGAATCCATGTTTCACGTGGTGCATTCGGAGAATATTGTTGCTGAATTACTGCTGGGTGTGAATTGCAGTAAAAAAAAGTTGCCTTATCTTCTCTTACAACTTGTAACAAGCATTCTGCACATGCAGCTGACATAACTTTAAATAAACGCAAAAAAAAAATCTATCCAGTTATGAAGTGTTTTTTTGTGTGTGTGTGTGTGTGTGTGTGTGTGTGGGTTGACAAATCTTTTGCGATGTCTTAACAGCCAGGATTCCCACACAAGACGTCCGCTAAAGTCCTAATGACTCCTTTGAGCAGATTCATTATAATGAATGGTTAAAGCAATTGGTCTGCCCGTCAGTGTCTGAATCGGTGTACATGAACATACACATTTCACATCTGAAATGAGAAAGTAAGTGTGCTTACCCCATTTAGCAAGAGTGTTTAGTAAAATTTAGCCTTAATAATACACAGTATGTATAGGCCTATGACAATGTGTAGTAAATTACCTATAAAACCATTTAGTTTAAAGTTAGACTGGAGTGAGATGAAACTATATCAAAGCACAAAGCAAGTTGTTGCTAGCTAGCTGCTAATTTTATTAAATTTTATAGGGTAAAAATTACACTATTACACCCAACGCTATGTTTTTAATTTAACTTTTTAATTGAAATGATTACACTAAAATAATTATCAGGTCTATCAAAAAAAGGATTTTATCTTTCAAAACTATGAAAGCCAGTCGTGGAAAAATCACAGCTTTTTTGCAAAGAAGGCAAGAAAGGATGACAGTAATCGTTTTTTCATGAATAAATAGGATAAGAAAAAAAATCACAAACTGTTTCTTTGTATTTATTTTAAATTTAACATTTAATGTCAATATTGGGCTTGTGGATCATGTGGGTACTAGGGTACTCTTTGCTGTGTGTGGATGACCATGTCGGTCAGCCACCACCGAAGACCAATTTTGAGGAAAAACCATGGTACGTCAGCTGATACAACAGCAAGTCCACAACAGAATGGCTTCAAAAAAACAAAATCTGCCTTTTGGAGTGGCCAAGTCAGAGCCCAGACCGCAACCCAATAGAGATTCTATGGACTGACTTGAAGAGAGCCATACACATGAGACGTCCAAAGAATATGACAGAACTAAAGCAGTTCTGCCAGAAAGATCCAAACAACTTAGGAAAATGAATAAATGAATTTCACTTCAGTTGTGAAATTTCAAATACAAAAGGCATAATATACTACAAAACAGATGCAGAAATATAGGTACAATAGTTTTAATAGTATTAATTATTAATTAAGTAATTAATAGTTACAACAAGAGAGACTATTTTTACAAAGAAATAAAACAATTCCTTGACTTTTTAGTTAATTTTTAGTTTAGTGACTAGTTGTGGCAGTCGGAGAGCTATCTGTCGGACTGCTCATACATAATTATAAGATAAGATAAACCTATTATTGAATTATTGTATACATTGTATTATTGTTTTGTGAACCATGGAACCTGGTTCTCCCTTTCTTTAAAATATTCATTGAATGAGTTAAAGCTAATAAAATTACTGCTCTTATATCTAATATAAAGCTACTCATTTAAAAAATTTTTTTTTTTCAATTTAAGAATTCACAAAACAGAAGATAGAGTTAAGTTTTTGTTGTTTCTTTTATAAATTATTTATTGTATAAATATGTTACCTCTAACCAAATGTCATAGATATATACACTCGCCTTGGGTACGGCAGTACATCGGAACGAATGTGTCAATAGAGCCACCATCTTGGTACAGGGGACCCCCTCCTCTTAATGCATCAGTGTCAATGTACAGTAGGCAAAGAAATAAAATCACTATAAATCGTCATGAATGGGATTTTCTAGGTTTTTTTTTAAGGTAAGGTAAAGGTTTTGATATTAAGATAATCTACTTTTTCAAAATATAATGCATAGTGCTAGGAGGTCTAAGTTTATTACTTACATTCTTCCACTTGAGTAAACTTGGATGAGGTAGGTGGAAAATAAACCCTAAAACATTTTGAAGTAATTTAGTGTCCTACCCAATTTGTGCTGTTAAACTCTACTTTAAGTGGTTCATTTTTCATTAATTGGCGGTGTTGTGTCTATAACTGTGTCCATATTTATTAATAGGTTTTGTATTACAACAAACCTAAGTAACTCTAAGATTAAACATGACACAGCTACGACAATCAAACAAACGTAATGAGTATAAATAAATATTATTCATGATATTTGGACAATATTTAGGGCAATTCATTTTGTTTGTATTAGACACCAAAGATATTTGAGCTTCAGATCAAAAGACATATGAGAATAAGAGCTTATGACTGTAGCTTTTACATTCTAGTATTTACATCTGGATGTGTTAAACATAAAGCATATACCCTGTTGTATCAGTTTAGTTTTTTACTTTTGTTAGTTAGTACCAGGTAAGTCTTGAAATAAATATTATGTAAAATTTGTGTCACACTTTTAAGGATGTCCCCATCGAAAAAAGACATGAATGCATCCTAAAAGCCCTCGCTGTTTATGTGAATGAAGACCCCTCAAACCTTGTGAAGGAGTACATGGTAATTTAAGTCTGTTAAACATATCTCTAATACCAATTCCCCTTTCACCTGGATTTTATGTAATTACATATTTTTGTATTTGAATTTTTTTAGGATGTTGAACACGGTGAAGCCCAAACCTCGATGCGCAACACCACCCTAGGAATCTACATCATCAAACCTGAAGGAGCACATGTCACAGACCCTTATCAAGATGTTGGCATCATAGTTGAAGGCATCAAAATACTTGAAAACCTAAACAATGGTTTAGTCTAATTTATGTATTAAACTTGGCCTACCCGCAAGACTTCAGATACACATTTGAAACATTTCAAAAGCTTTTTATGAAGCTAGATGCCAACAAACTGTCAAACAAGGTCCATGTCCTGAAAAATAAACTTCTTTTGTAAGTATTAACTTGAGGTAAGGTTCAAGAGGTGGTGCTTATGTTTCCTCAATGATGTTACACTGTTGGCTTGTTAAAGTACATTTGTTCTGTTCCATGTTAAACTTTTTTCATTATTGATCTCGTTTTAAAATAAATGCTTTATTTTTTCCCAATTTAAAGGAGGCACAGACTGCAAGAGAGACTTTTCACCCACCTTATTTTATTTATATGCAATGCTTTAATTTTTTGTATTTTACAGTGTGCTTTTAATAATAAGAAAACGGAAAGCAGTCTTAAAAAGATACAGATTTTGAACAAGTTTTGTTGGACATTTGTAAAAGGTATGTTCTTGAATGTATTAAGTGTATTTACAGTGTATTTGTTTTACTTTAAATAGTAAAAGAAAACAGTGAGAATGATTTTGCACGTATTATTCTTGTTAAAAATGTGTAGAATTAAACCCTGCAGTATGTATAAGATGCAATAGAAGAAAACAGTGACAGTGTTCACAGTGTACAGATGTTGTACAAATGTGCACTGAAAAAACTTTTTGGTGTAGTAAAATATATTAGATTAACCCTAATAATTTCTACATAGCTTTAAGTTTCTGGGTGTTAACATCAGTGAGGATCTCACCTGGTCCACACACACCGACACAATGCTGAAGAAGGCACACCAACGCCTCTTCTTCCTGAGACGGCTGAGGAAGTTTGGAATGAGCCCCAGCATCCTCAGAACATTCTACACCTGCACTATAGAGAGCATCCTGACGGGCTGCATCACCGCTTGGTTTGGAAACAGCACCGTTGGCAACCGTAAGCCTCTGGAAAGGGTCGTGCGAACTGCCAACCACATTGTTGGAGGTGAGCTTCCCTCCCTCCAGGACATCTACAACAGGCGGTGCATAAGGAAAGCTCGGAGGATTATTAATGACTCCAGCCACCCATCCCACAGACTGCTCTCTCTGCTCCCCTCAGGAAGACGTCTCTGCTGCATCCGATCCCGCACTAGTCGACTGAGGGATAGCTTTTTCCCCTCAGGCCATCAGACTAATTAACAGCCATAACTAACACAGCACACAGCATATTCAACAGTTCAACACCGGACTATACACACATGCACACACGCACACTGTATTCATACTGCATCAATACACATGGGACTATACACACACACTGCATTTAATTTAAAATAAGAATCTATCTGACAATAAGCTATCGGTACCACAGGACATTTCTGTATCTGTACAGTCCGTTGCACCTTAACATGTTACATAATATTACATGTATATAATACTTTATATATATTATTTCTATTTATACTTATACATACATATATGTATGGTCATACATATGTCTAGTAGTACACTGTGTAGTACATCCTTTCCACATTTGCACATTTCAATGGTACTGAGGATTTTGCACATTTTTTTAACCTGTCTGTAAACTGTTCTATTTATGTTTCTACTATTGTATGTAAATGGTTCTGCAATTTCTGGAGCTCGCTCCCAAGAATTTCACTCACCAAGGCACATGTGCCGTGGTGATGTGACAATAAAGGTGACTTGACTTGACTATAGTAATATTAACATTTATTGAATACTAGATTTTCCTAAGTAAAATTGTAAATAAATACACAATTAATTTATGTACAAA
Source organism: Tachysurus fulvidraco (assembly GCF_022655615.1). Lineage (NCBI taxonomy): Eukaryota > Metazoa > Chordata > Actinopteri > Siluriformes > Bagridae > Tachysurus > Tachysurus fulvidraco. The sequence continues at coordinate 10,690,097 of NC_062524.1, read as the reverse complement.
ATGAACTGTGTGGGACTAGTATTCATATTCATATTATTTAACTGTTTTATAGTCCCTGCACATAGTCCTAAAAATACCAAGTAAATTTTAATCAAAAAATTTAGTGCATTCAAGTCTGCGCATTGCACATGTGCCATTGAACACGACACTCTTACCTTCATTTTGGATCAGAGGAGGGCTGATTCACGTGTCTAGTTTAAGTAAGGTGGGTCAGTAAATCCCGTTAATGTTAGAGGTCAACGTTACACTTTCAACGGTAATGAGGCCTAGAACTTTCCATAACCATTTACAAAGCATCGAGGCTAATATGGAAGTTTGTTTAAAACCAAACAAATTTCTGTGGGTCGATGGTGATTACATGACAAAACAGAAAAACATTTGATTTGAAATTTGCATTCCGTTTTTCTTAACGTTACACGTTATGCAACTGACTTACTAATCGACTTACTTACTAATCTTACTAATTACTACTTCATGCTGTGATCCAATTCGTTACATATAAATACGTAATATAAATATATTCACTGAAAAACGTAACCATATTGTTTTCTATCAAGGTAATGATATTTAAAGTACTTCTGCACTATAAGGCGCACTTAAGGGCCTTAAATTTCCCCTAAAATCGGCCGTGCACCGGTTAATCCAGTGCCCTTATGTGTGCACGAAGTTCCAAAATCTGTAAAAATGTTGTTGTGCGACGTTGGTAAGCGCTCCGCTTGATTGACTGTCGGACCATTTCCTGCTGACACAGGCACCTAATACGTACACTACGTACGCTGGCAGCGATAAACCAATCAGAGAACATTACGTAATACGTACAGTACGTACGCTTACCTCTGCCATGCCTCCAGTAGGTATACTACCAGAATGTTACAAAACAACATTTGTTTGAATAAGGACCCCGAAAATGGCACCAGTGATGAGACATGCTTACGAGGCACAATTCAAACTACAGGCTATCAGTTACGCGGTTGTAAATGGGAATAGAGCAGCTGCGAAAGAATTCAACATCAATGAATCTATGGTTCGGAAGTGGAGGAAGCAAGAAAATAAACTGCGCCAAGTTAAGAAGATGAAACAGAGTTTGAACAATGGATTATTGAACAAAGAACAGCCGGGAGAAGATTCTCTAGAGTCACCATTCGACTGAAGGCAACAACGATAGCACAAGACATGAAGATCAAACACTTTAGAGGAGGTCCGTCTTGGTGCGTTCTTTTTATGAAAAGGCGTCATCTCTCCATCTGCGCAAGGATTACCGTGGCACAGCAACTGCCAGTGGATTACAAAGAAAACCTGGTCATCCTCCGCACGTACTCACAAAAAGATCCAGCCCAACCACATCACTAACATGGACGAGGTCCCCCGTGACATCCCCATGAACCATACTGTGGAGAAAAAGGGGACCAGCACGGTATCGATACGCACCACGGGGCATGAGAAGTTAGCTTTCACTGTTGTTCTTGGTTGCCATGGCAATGGACAGAAACTACCACCTATGGTCATTTTTAAGAGGAAGACGCTGCCAAAAGGAAAGTTTCCAGCCGGAGTCATCGTTAAGGCCAATCAAAAGGGCTGGATGGACAAGGAGAAAATAAGAGTGGCTGGGAGAGGTGTATGTAAAGAGACCGGATGTTTTTTCCATGCGCGCCCATCTCACCGCTACTGTGAAAAACCAAGTGAAGCAAATTAATTTGGAGCTTGCCATCATTCCGGGAGGATTAACAAAAGAGCTCCAACCGCTGGACATTGGTGTAAACAGGTCGTTCAAAGTAAAGTTGCGAGCGGCGTGGGAGCGATGGATAACAGACGACGAACACACCTTTACTAAAACTAGGAGGCAGCGCCGGGCAAGTTATGCCACCATACAGTGAGGAAAATAAATATTTGAACACCCTGCTATTTTGCAAGTTCTCCCACTTGGAAATCATGAAGGAGTCTGAAATTGTCATCGTAGGTGCATGTCCACTGTGAGAGACATAATCTAAAAAAAAAAAGAAAAAATCCAGAAATCATAAAATATGATTTTTTAACTATTTATTTGTATGATACAGCTGCAAATAAGTATTTGAACACCTGTCTATCAGCTAGAATTCTGACCCTCAAAAGACCTGTTAGTCTGCCTTTAAAATGTCCACCTCCACTCCATTTATTATCCTAAATTAGATGCACCTGTTTGAGGTCGTTAGCTGCATAAAGACACCTGTCCACCCCATACAATCAGTAAGAATCCAACTACTAACATGGCCAAGAACAAAGAGCTGTCCAAAGACACTAGAGACAAAATTGTACACCTCCACAAGGCTGGAAAGGGCTATGGGGAAATTGCCAAGCAGCTTGGTGAAAAAAGGTCCACTGTTGGAGCAATCATTAGAAAATGGAAGAAGCTTAACATGACTGTCAATCTCCCTCGGACTGGGGCTCCATGCAAGATCTCACCTCGTGGGGTCTCAATGATCCTAACAAAGGTGAGAAATCAGCCCAGAACTACACAAGAGGAGCTGGTCAATGACCTGAAAAGAGCTGGGACCACCGTTTCCAAGGTTACTGTTGGTAATACACTAAGATGTCATGGTTTGAAATCATGCATGGCACGGAAGGTTCCCCTGCTTAAACCAGCACATGTCCAGGCCCGTCTTAAGTTTGCCGATGACCATTTGGATGATCCAGAGGAGTCATGGGAGAAAGTCATGTGATCAGATGAGACCAAAATAGAACTTTTTGGTCATAATTCCACTAACTGCGTTTGGAGGAAGAAGAATGATGAGTACCATCCCAAGAACACCATCCCTACTGTGAAGCATGAGGGTGGTAGCATCATGCTTTGGGGTGTTTTTCTGTACATGGGACAGGGCGATTGCACTGTATTAAGGAGAGGATGACCGGGGCCATGTATTGCGAGATTTTGGTGAACAACCTCCTTCCCTCAGTTAGAGCATTGAAGATGGGTCGAGGCTGGGTCTTCCAACATGACAATGACCCGAAGCACACAGCCAGGATAACCAAGGAGTGGCTCTTTAAGAAGCATATCAAGGTTCTGCCGTGGCCTAGCCAGTCTCCAGACCTAAACCCAATAGAGAATCTTTGGAAGGAGCTCAAACTCCGTGTTTCTCAGCGACAGGCCAGAAATCTGACTGTGAATGGATAGTGGATGCCTGGGCTAAGGTGTCTGCTTTAACTGTTGTCCGAGCTTTTGCGAATGCCGGCATCATTGCTGAACAGCCACCTGGCAAAGAGACCAACTCAGACAACGATGAGAGGGAACCCGGCATGTTAGATGGAGAAATTGCCCAGCTGTTCAATTCAGACACAGAAGATGAGGACTTTGATGGATTTGTGGGAGAAGATATAATAAAAAATAATGTGTGTGTATTGTTAAATAGTAGAATAAAGTTCAACTAAACTCACTGTTTTGCTTCCGTTACCTATTTTTGTAGACCCTATGTTTTAACATGCGCCTTATAATACGATGCGCCTTATGTATGGGTTAAGTACAGAAATAGAACCTGTAATTGAGACTGCACCTTATAATCCGATGCGCCTTATCAAATTCATGTACCATATTTTCTGCACCATATTAGACATGAACAGATAACACGACACATTAGCTACATTTTTTGTGGTGTTCAAAATAGCGGGTTCATAATATGCTGCAAAGGGCGAGTCATGAAGTTAAAGTAGCACGGATATCATGCTGCACGAGTCATGAAGTTAAAGTAGCCTTGCACAAAAAAGACTACACATCGTCTGGTAAGCAATCGATAATACTGTAAAACTACTGCGTGCATTTTAAATTAAATTTAAAAATGCTTGTTAAGTGATATGGATACTAAGCAAGACAATGGATGATCATCGATTAACAAACGTCGTCGAGAATAATCTGGCCTGGATACATAGGTGACTCCAAAAACCCTTGGATGAACCTAAAAGTGATGAAGTAAAACCGAAGGTCTAATGTAAATGCAGGAAATATTCGTCTTTGGATAGAACAAAGTACTTCATGTTTCATTATGTGATTGATATTGCACTCTAATTATTGCAGTATAAAAATTACTTAAGTCTGCATGCTGAACAACACTGATTAGGTCTTAGATATAGTACTGTGCAAAAGTCTTAGGCGTGCTAGTATTTTACCCCAAAAAGAGGTTTTAAGCCAGTTAAGTTTTTCCTTTGCTGTATTGTGACAGTAAGAATTTTCAGTTTACATTTCTAAACATTCATTTTGTCATTATTTGTAATAACCCAGTGAGATTTTTTGTATGCACAAGGAGCCTGACAACAGCCGGTGCTACACATAGAGATCTGATCTCATCATCATCAAATCTGTCTATTAAAAAACTGAGACAAACTAAATTCAGAAGAACTTAACTGGCTTAAAACCTCTTTTGGGGGGTAAAAATACTAGCATGCCTAAGACTTTTGCACAGTTCAGTATGTGTTGACAACCATATTCTCTTCACAGAACCAAGGCATTGAGGTGAGACATGAAGCTATTATCCAGAGTCTCAAACTGTACCTTGGCGAAAAAGAAGAGGAACTTTTTGAAGAATGCCTGGTAAAGCTTTTTTGTAAAATAACATTTTTAAATTGTTTTACCATAAAGTTAAGCCTGAATTAAGAGGCACATAAATTCTTAATCTAATGCCATGTTCTACTAAACAATTTGAGTGTTGTTTTACCAGTACAAACCAAGTAATATTTCTTGCTAATTATTTGCAGGAGGACAGTCGCAGTGACACCATGCAACACATCGTTAAGATTCTGGTGGTCTATGGAGCTGGTGTAGAGGATTCAGTGGATGTATTCATTGTTCTCGAAGGCCGGGAGATCCTACCAGGATGTCACAACGTGGCTAAAACTTATTTTGCACTACTTATGGGGTTGATTTATGCCCTTAACCTTGCATACCCCAAAGCCCTGCACTATACTTTTGAGGTGTTTCAAAAACTTTTTCTAGAACTGGATGGGATTAAGTTGTCCTCTAAAGTTCAAACTTTGTTCTGCACATTATTGGATGCCAATACAACACCCCAAATCAGTGTTCCATCCTGCATGTTCTGGTGAACGCTTTGCATAAAGAACTTATTTTTAGTTGTTCTGTTGTTTTGAACTTGTTTCCCTCACTTTGGTACATAATTTGTACTTTTGCCAATTTTACTAAATTGATCTTTAGTAGTGTTTTCATTTTTAAGCCTTATAACCACCTGGTCTTACTGTCTTTTATCACAAACTTTTAACACCAAGATAGACCAGACTTTAGAAACATCAATGTGTTTGTACTGTGTGTTTTGAATTTACTAATAGTGGTGGTAAGTTGTTTTTATTAATGTTATACTTTTTTGCCAGTTTTCAGGTGCTTACAGTATATCTAGAGTGTTTAACATATTTAATAATGCTGTTTTATGCAAAATGTTTTGATACCATTGGGGGAAAAAATTGAATTGTATTTAACCACTGTGATTTGTGTTGAAAGCATAGACAAAGTGATTACATCTATTTGGTAATATTATTATTAATAATGTTTACTTAATTATTACTACAAAAGAAAATAAAAAACAGTAAATGCAATCTACCGTAAAAAAAGTAAATAAGATTTATTAAATATTTCTAGTACAGCAATGCTACACACTTTGAAAAAATCTAATAGACTTTACCTAAATAATTCAAATAAATTTAATTTCTAAAATAAAAATAATTAAGTTACATTTACTTAATTTTTTTAACAAACATTTCATGGATTATTAAGTAGATTTTAATTAATTGCTAAGTAATTTATACTTGAAATTAGGTAGTAAATTCTACTTAAAAGTTCGTGCAAATTGTTACGAGGATTTTTTTAGTAAATTTTACAAATTCATTTTTTCAGTGTGTTAAAAATGTGTAAAATTTAAAAATGCACTGATTAAATAAAGTAATGCAAAGCAAAAAAATCATTTTTATTTTGGTTGAATGTAAAAATATATATAATTCAACCAAAGCAAAAAAATCATTTTTATTTTGGTTGAATGTAAAAATATATATAATTCAGTTGAACTTAATTGAATTAATATTTGAAAATAAAAACAAGATTGTTAATCTGATTCAACTAAACAAGATTGCATTAACTTTATATAAAAAAAACTTAAGTTTACTGAAAAAGATAATGTTACTTAAAATCAACAGCACACAGTTACGTGGAACCTGTTGTCATAAAAAAGTTAATTAAATCCAACAACTCTGAATAAGGCCCAATATGCAAATGTAAAAAGTGCTGTCATTTTACATATAAATAAAAGCATCTTTTCAGACTATTGTTAATATAATTGCAACATATTTCTTTGTCTTAGATGCTGCACAGCATTTTCTTCCTTGGTCACATACATAAGCTCAGATTGGCTCCTGAAATGTTCTTCAATACTCCTGAAAAACTTAGAGGCAAAAGAAATGGTTCCTCGGCCATTCGAGATGTACAAAATCATCTGCCAACTCGCACTCCCTTTTCCTTTCTACTAGACATGGTGAGTTAAAATTGCAAAAATGATCCAAACAAAACTTAGGAAAATGAATAAATGAATTTCACTTCAGTTGTGAGTAAATTGACCAATGTGCATTAATTCAAATTAAAAAAAATCGTCATGATGTTAAAAACAAATCACAAAATAATACTGTGTGGATTACCAAAATAATTAGTAAGATAAGTTGACCATTACAAAATTACCTTAACGAAAACTGTTATAGTTACAGTGTTTAATATCAAGTTCAAGTTTATTTATATAGCACATTTACAAACAGCCACACGGCTGACCAAAGTGCTTCACAGTGCGTTTGATATTTCAGATACACTTAAAAAATACACAATAAGATAGTACAAATAAATTAAAATAAAAAAAATAATAAAATAAAATAGCCAGTTTAAGACCATAAGATATAACAGACATAAAACCCTGGGCAATCATGAAAAGGCTAGAGAAAATAAGTGGGTCTTTGGCATGGACTTAAAACTAGAAATGATGGGTGCCATCCTAATCTCTAGTGGCAGGGAGTTCCATAATTTAGGACCGGCCACAGAAAAGGCACGCTCTCCTCTACGCTTGAGCCGTACACGAGGGACAACCAACAAAGCCTGGTCAGATGAACGGAGACTTCTAATAGGAAAATAGGGACGAAGAAGTTCAGATAGGTAGAGAGGAGCGATATTATGGAGAGACTTATAGACAAAGAGTAAAATCTTAAAATCTATTCTCTGAGAAATAGGAAGCCAGTGTAGAGATTTGAGAATGGGAGTGATGTGTTCATGTTTGCGACAACTGGAGAGAAATCTGGCAGCAGCATTTTGAACGAGCTGGAGACGCGTAATCGGAGTTTTAGATATACCGCAATATAAAGAGTTACAGTAATCTAAGCGAGAGGTTATAAACGCATGAACAGCCATTTCTAAGGTCTTAGGGGTAAGAAAGCGTTTAATTTTGGAGAGAATCCGCAGTTGGTAAAAGCTAGACCCGATAACGGACGAGATGTGTGTGTCAAATTTTAAGTTCTGATCAATAAAGATGCCAAGATTCTGCACCCATGAAGATCTAAAAACAGATAAACTGTCTAGATTGAAGCTTGAGGACTGAGAGTTCTCATTTGGGCTAAACATTATTACTTCAGTCTTTTCTTCATTTAAAAACAGGAAATTTTGTGCCAGCCAAAATTTAACCTCTTCTAAACATTTTAGAAGAGATTGCTGAAGGATTGTTTTTCCTAATTGGTAAGTAGATTTGGGTGTCATCAGCATAGAAATGAAAAGATACACCGTGTTTCCGGAGAATAGAGCCCAGGGGTAGCATGTATAACGAAAATAGAGAAGGAGCTAAAATAGAGCCTTGTGGAAGGCCATAGGACAGCGCGGCGGGGCAGAGGAAAAGTTACCCAGTTTCACTATGAATTTTCTGTCAGTTAGGTATGACTGAAACCAGCTCAAAACATTTGCTTTTAGACCTACCCAGGTCTCAAGCCTCGATAATAAGAGGGAGTGGTCTATGGTATCAAAAGCAGCTGATAAATCTAAAAGAATAAGAACCACAGAATCTCCAGAGTCAGTAGAAAGATAAATGTCATTTAAAACTCTCAAAAGGGCAGATTCAGTACTGTGAGCAGACCTGAAACCCGATTGAAAAACTTCATAGATACAATTGTTATTCAGAAAACTTTGAAGTTGATTTAGCACAATTTTCTCCAGAATTTTTGACACGAAAGGCAAGACAGAGATAGGTCGAAAGTTTTTTTGAAATAGAGGGGTCCAATGAATATTAATATTAGGAAAATGTGAAAACAGCATTTTTTGAAATGAGAAAAAACCAACCACCATCATTTGTGTCAAAAATTGGAGGTGAGGTGGATGCAAGTGCAGAGTTTAATTTATAGTGGAAAGAAGAAAAAACATAAATGCTAAGAAAAAGGCTGTCTATAAAGAAAACCACAAACACCACTATGGCAGGCAAAGCAACAAAAACATTTAGACAAGTAAATGCTTTAAAAAGGAGCTTAAATAGATGATTAATGAAATAACATGAAACGGTTAAGAACAGAAGGAGGAGTTCAAGAAGGTGTGAGAGGCTGCCATCTATTGGTCTAGTGGGGAAATGTCTAAGCAGTGTCCTCAGCAGAGAACAGAACAATAATTAGGGCAGGGTGGCACCCCATCCCCATCCCCAAGAAATCTGAGAAAGAAGAGCTTGATATTCTATGTGTTTGCATTTTTTCATTAGATTACTTTGTTTTTGTTTCCATTTGTATTTAGATGGACATCATTCATGACACTAAAGTGAACATAATAACAGAGCTTCCAAAACTAATGGAGAATTCTCATGTCCTCTTCACAAACCAGGCAACAAATTTGAGCAATTTTACTCTCTGGGGTCAACAGTAATCTGTGTGTTATTCAGATTCTGATCCACAAAGGTACTACGGGACATCTCTTTCCTTTACTTATACTCATACTTTAGAGACTCGAATGGTTACATCAAAAGAGTGTCACCAGCTGTTTAATCTAAAATACCAAGACCCAGGTAAAGTGTATCATCCCTATGGGTACTGTGCTGAGACAGAGTGCTTGAGCGAACTACTATTAAAAAATCTGTACATACAAAAGGAAACACTGATGAAAAATCACACTGAGGAAAACTTACAGAATCTCAGACATTTAACAACAGTAGGCTTGACAGAGCACACTTTTTTGTATAATATATAGTTGATATTTAGTGTAGCCAAACCACCTCATTTTAGACTATAGGAGAAAACCCAAGAGAACACAGGAAGAAAATGTTAAATGCTACAAAGACAATAACCAAAGAATAAAATCATAATCAGGACTCTGGAGCTGTGAGGCTGCAATGATGGTGCACCACTGTGACACCTTCTTTTATTTATTTATTTCTTTGATTGTTTGCTTTGTTAATTCACAAAATGTTTTCTGGCTGGGTGTGGAATTATTTATACTGTACCATATAATTTGCTTAGGTGTGCCATAGGTTTGCTAAGACAAAGCTCACAGACCCTGTCCTATCCAGTCACATCTAACATCAGTACATAACATAACAGAAGTTGCCAAATCTAAACTCTTTACTCTCAGCATAATGACTTACCTGATTTGACTGGGAAAATACAGGTAGCTTTAAAGATGAAGTAAAGCACTGCTCAGCAGATTTACAAAATAATATACTGTGTATTATTCTGCTAGACATGGTGAGTCAAAATTGCAAAAATGATCCAAACAAGTGAAATGTGTCAAAACCAAACTTAAGAAAAGGAATAAAAGCTCAGGAATATCTTTGAGGCTGCCATGTTGTAACATGAATCTAAACGGCAGATTTTCATTGTATTCATTCATTCATTCATTCATTTTCTACCGCTTATCCAAACTTCTCGGGTCACGGGGAGCCTGTGCCTATCTCAGGCGTCATCGGGCATCAAGGCAGGATACACCCTGGACGGAATGCCAACCCATCGCAGGGCACACACACACTCATTCACTCATGCAATCACACACTACGGACAACTTTCCAGAGATGCCAATCAACCTACCATGCATGTCTTTGGACCGGGGGAGGAAACCGGAGTACCCGGAGGAAACCCCCAAGGCACGGGGAGAACATGCAAACTCCACACACTCAAGGCGAAGGAGGGAATCGAACCCCCGACCCTGGAGGTGTGAGGCGAACGTGCTGACCACTAAGCCAATTTTCATTTTAGTTATGAGTAAATTGACCAATGTGTATTAATTCAAATAAAACGAAATTGCAATTGTCATGATGTTAAAAACAAATAACAAAATAATACTGTGTGGATTACCAAAATAATCAGTAAGATAATTTCACCATTACATTAAAAAATCATATTAAAGCAGGGGTCCTTAAATTTTTTTCTGTGAGGGCCACATCGTTTTTCTTACTTTAACGGGGTCTGTAACAGAAAATTACAAGGGCCGGAGTAATTACTAGTATTATCGTGGAGATTTTATGATTTTTATTACATAGTATTTACTACACCTCCTAAAGCTTGAATAGTTCATTATTTTGTTATGCACTGTACAGACAAATGAGCATTACTTGAGATATATAGCAGCCTATCAAAAGAGCATTATTACTGTCATGACACTTTCTACATTGCTACTAAAAACAAAACATTTACTTACTTATGCATATTAATTAGTGTGAACTGTGGGCTTGCTTCAGGCTGGTGAGAAGTCCAATGTCAGGATCCATTCCTGTTCAGTGTGTGGAGAAAGGCTGTCCCAAGAAGAATTCAGACACAATAAAACAGTCACCGGAGGGAACGTTTAAAAAAAATCTTTTACAAGTGAAATGACTGAACAATCTCTATTCTGATAAAAATGGGAATTATTAAACAAAATTGACATAAAATGGCTTTTTTCATAAATAACTAAAATGTTATATTGAATGCAATGAATTAGCTAGTTACATTATATGTGGAGTGGTTAGCTAGATTACACCATCTGGTCACGAATCAAGCACAGTTTTCAAAAAGGAGCTTAAATAGGTGATCAATGAAAAAACATGAAACAGGTAAGAACAGAAGGAGTTCAAAAATGTGTGAGAGGCTGCCATCTAGTGGTATAGTGGGGAAATGTCTAAGCAGTGTCCTCAGCAGAGAACAGAACAATATCCAAGTTAGAGCAGGGCGGCACCCCATCCCCAAGAAATCTGAGAAAGAAGAGCTTGACCTATGATATTCTATGTGTTTGCATTTTTTCATTGGATTACTTTGTGGTTGTTTCCTTGAGATATATAGCAGCCTATCAAAAATACTGTCATGACACTTTCTTCATTGCTATTGAAAACAAAACATTTACTTACTTATGGATATTAATTAGTGTGAAATGTGGGCTTGCTTCAGGCTGGTGAGAAGTCCAATGTCAGGATCCATTCCTGTCACAGCCAGTCTCAAAGACTGATGCCTTGAACTCACTGAGTCTTGATCTCATTGGAGTTTTCATCAGTTTCCTGAATGAAAAGATTTGCTCACGAATATACGTGCTGTTAAAAAGTGTAGACATCGTCACTGTATGACTTTTTGATGTTTGTGTATATCTCGTTACTTTGCAGCTTACAATTCAGAGACTGTTGGGCTTAATGCTAAAAGTCCTGTCAGTCGTGATGCGCTGGCCGGTTTAGACCAGTCTATGCCAGTTTAGACCCAACTCTCCCATCGTTTTCCACACTTTACCAAAAATGTCCTTCCCTGTCATTGAGACTTTGAGAGGCTGCCAGCTTCTCAAACACTTTAAAGTTTCAGCTAACTCCACGAAGAAAAACTAGCAGCTGTGCTAATATGTCTTGCATGTCATTGCTCTCATCCTGTGCTAATGCAATATATGCTAATTATTTCATATTTTCCAGCATTCATTTTCCAGTTGATTGTACTTGCAGAGACTCACCGCATTTAAGACGTCTTTTCCGAAGACTTATTTCGAGGTTTATTTAAAACCCACAAAATCCTCAACAGCCTTCATATATTTCTTGACAAACTCACCATCACTGAACCGATTGTAATCAGTTTAGCTAACTGAAAGCTAACTCAAACGGATGACTGGTTAATCTGGGCTTGTGGTGGGATTCATAGTATTCTTTGAACGCAGACATTGTTCTTGACAAATGAGACAAACAGGCACGTATTTACACTGAACGAAATAAACGCTGTCCACTTTTGGTTAAATCCCCTGCACCCTTAATCAACTTTTCTCTTTCCAGCCGTTCCGCCATTTTCCGCCAAAAATGGAGGCAAAATGAACTGCAAACAATTACAACTTTCCAAACATATAGAGGGCTGTCAAGTGTCACGCATTGAGAGTGACAGTCCCTCGTGTTGGTCTTTTCTCACGCTCTTCCGCCACACATTGTATTTCTCACGCAGAAAAACGTACTATTTATCATATAATTAATATGCCGCAGCGCCCAAAATATATCAGTCCGCACCGCTGTCTATATGGAACCGGGCAGGAATCAAGCGCGTCTCCTCTGGAGCTCTTAGTCGAGCCTGAGACTTATCAGCCAATCAAAAATAGAGGCTACGCAATAGCCAATCAGCAAATAGCACTATCCAAGCACGCAGGCGGGGAACCCCCCTCACTGCCAAAGGTCCAGAATTTAAGTCGTTTTTTTTCATGTGATTATTGTCATCATTGTTTTAATCAATGCTTTTGACAAATATTCTGGGTTGCTGTTTCAAATTAATATGATACATTATTGTAGCTGGACGTGTCAAGCCCGTAGGCAGTGGGGGTTTGGGTGGCTCGAACGACCAAAAAGCGTGCTCGTTAACATACCAGCAGACAGGGGCGTAGAGACCTTTTTAGGGTGGCTCCACCCCCCCTGTCTGTGATCTCAGCCATCCTAAAACTAAAAGTACAGTTTTTAGTTTCATAAATAAAAAATAAAAATTACGTTAAAATGCAGGACATGTCGTCGATGGGAAAGAAAATTATTTATCAGTTTGATCCAAGAGCGATTTTTTTACTTTGCTTTTACGCGCGTGCGTTGTAGTCTTTCAAAAGTGCGTCAGCTTAATTTGAACGGAGAAGCACAGGCACGCGCAGCGTGCACGCGCAGTCAGAGCTGTTAATCGGCAGAAAACCGTAAAGACGGCAACCAAAAAGCAGTGAAATTTCACTGTTCTTATTACCAGAGTTGATAGAAAAAACAAAATATTAATGCAAACAATCCATTCAATACTATATAAAAATAACATTTATTGATTTGGTCTTTGTCTTGTGAATATTTTTTTTTATTAATGACTGCATTCATTGGACACACTGTTCGTAGAGAATGCACACATACCGTACATGAACTGATTTGTTTCAAGCTGGCATCATTACATCATGCATAAAATTTTAAATAATACCATAACTTTTGGTAATATATAATATAAAACTAAATTATATATATATATATATATATATATATATATATATATATATATATATATATATATATATATATATATATATATAATTATAATATAAAAGGTCACCAAAATGAAGTGAAATGAAATGTACATGTACAGTAATGTTCACATTCAAACGCATTCCAGTAAAAAGCAAATCAGTTTTTTTATTAAAAAAAGGAGGTACTAAAGGAGGTACAGTAGAAACATAATATAATAGAACAGAAAAAGTTTTACAGTATTGCTTACAGTGAACAAAATATCATATATAAGAGCATTCTGAAAAACAAAAAAACAAAACAAAAAACAAAACAGCAAAAAGCCCAGATAAGAAGGGGGGAACTAAAAATAGCACAAAATTAGTGTATCTAATCCCTTCGATCTTCAGGGTTAGGCACCCTTGGCAATCTTGAACTGAGATGTCCCTGCAGCCAGCATCCATGGCTTCAAGGAGGGACATCTGGTCATGTGGCTGATGGTCATAAACCTTCCACCTCCATGCAGAAAAGAACTCCTCTATGGGGTTGAGGAAAGGTGAATAGGGTGGAAGGAAGTAACTTACCAGTCTTGGGTAATGCTGTTATTGCTTGCAAATGATGGAAAGCAACATTGTCCCAGGTAATTACAAAGGTCCTCATGTTTTCACCTTCCTGATCCTGCTCTGGTACCAGGTGCTGGTGGAGATCATTGAGAAAGGCAAGGAGGCGCTCGGTATTATAGGGTCCAACCTGACATCTGTGAAGGAGTAATCCTGCATTTGCCATTGCTGCACACATGGTAATGTTTGCCCCTCTCTGTACTGGCACATCAACTGTGGCCCTTTTTCCAATTATATTTCGTCCACGTCGACGCCTTTAGGATAGATTGAATCCTGCCTCATCTATGTAAATGAATTCATGAGGGGCCTGGTTGGCCTTCAATTCCATAACTCTCTGAAACAACGTTTATGTATATCATGTCATTACTGTATACCATTCTGTACTGTAACCTATTAATGTGTAGGTTACCTACTTGCAAAGTGCAAAGCTTATAGAACTGGACATTGAATTGAATATACACTATACCTGGACATATTGTCGTCGTAGCTCCTTGACTCTCTCACTGTTCCTCTGAAGGGAACAGTGTAGAGCTGCTTCATCCGCACTCTGTGTTTGGACAATGTCCGTCTAATGGTTGTGAGGCTGATGCTTTCTATATTGCCAAATATCTCATGGTCCTCCACAATTCTAGTTTTAATTTCATGCAGTTTTATTGCATTATTTGCAACAACCATTTCTACAATGGCAAGCTCTTGATCATTATTGAGGATCTTTCCTCTTCCCCCAGAGGGTGGAAGATGTTGCATTCTTTAGAGGGGAAAAAAAATCAACATATGCATTACTGTATGACCTTATTGTCATGTCAAGTGAGAATAGAAACATTCCATGTAAAATGCAATACTTACCTGTTGGTTTGTTGAAAGATGCGAATAATGGAGGCAATTGTTTGTTTATTATCAGCTGAGATATATTGTTTTTGAACTGATATCATTGCAGAAGCAGAGGTTTTTATACTGTATCTAAGGTTTGGAATATTGTTTTTGCTATTGTGGGATGTTGTGTGTTAACATTCGTGAATACTACAAAAATAATCCATAATTTTGTTGGGAGGTATAGCTTGTCTGTTAAGAAAATGTAAGCATGGTGGAAATGTGTTCACTGATTGCATATTGTGTGAAAACGACATGAAATGTGTGAATGGTATGGCCACAAAAGACTGATGCTGTGCTAATTGTGTTTAGAGTTTTGAAAATGTGACAACTGTTTGGACAAACGCTTGTTAGCGACTGAAAAAAACTGTAACGATTTAACGCAACAACCAATGAAAAAAAAAACATATTCATTAGAGAGGGTATTTTCGATGGTCGGTTTGAACAAAACCTCAACACGAAACAGCTTGTCTCTGGACGGGACATTGTCAATCATGACCCTAAAAATGGCTGGGCTTGAGCCGAACTGTTATAAGTGGGAGCAACATTACAAATGATAGAGCTGTGAGGCTGCAATGATGGTGCACCACTGTGACACCTTTTTTCTTATTTATTTATTTGTTTGTTTGTTTGTTTGCTTTAAACCCTAAAAGTTTTTTGGTTGGGTGTGGAATTATTTATTCCGCACCATATAATTTGCTTGCGTGTGCCATAGGTTTACTAAGACAAAGCTCACAGACCCTGTCCTACCCAGTCAGATCTAACATCAGTACATGACATAACAAAAGTTGACAACTCTAAACTTTTTACTCTCAGCAAAATTACTTATCTGATTTGACTGGGAAAGTACAGGTAGCTTTAAAGATGAAGTGAAGCGCTGCTCAGCAGACTTTGCATTGCTGGTCAGAATGGGTCAGTAAAACAAATGTACTTAGAAAGAGGTTGAAGAGTATGGTGTAATCTAACTAACAACAAACACATATATTGTGGCTAGCTAATTCATTGCAATTTGTCCATAACTATAGTACAATTTAGCAAATAAATAGCCTCATGTTAGATAACTGGCCAATATGAGGCTGATATAACACAAATGTAATAACAGTAAATGAGACATACAGAAAATTGGTGAAAATAAATGAACATTTATTGTGCATAATATTTTGAAAAATAAAAGAAATTAAAAGTCTATGAAGAACTTAAAAAATATGCACTTAAGACATTTTTACACATTTTATTTTACTGCAGCTCATCCTTGTGTTTGTGGAAACATCTACATAAATAAAATACTGCAGATTTCATTAACTGTTGTTGGCTCTGTAATGTATATTAGCTAAATTTTATTTCAATAGTTCCCTTATCAACAACAGCAAGGTTGTTCACACATTATTATTATAGAAATACATTTTCTTGTTTGTGTAAATCAGGTTTTACTTAATATCCAAAATAAACTCTTCAACCTGGTCAGGGTTGCAGTGGATCTGGAGCAGTGGTGTTGCTATGGGTGGAAGGGATGAGGGGCTTAGACCCCTGAGACTCATGACTTATGTAAAAGTGAAAAAATAACTTGAGCTGAAACTTAAGGAGCCGAACTATAGTGAATTTAAATAATATGGAAACAGAAACATTTAGCAGTAAATGTTTTGCCTGATCTAGTCCATGGATCAATATTGATATCCTTTTTATTGTACATTTTTATTATAATGTAATTTGCTATAATCTTAAAGGAATATCCAATCCTAATCAAGCCTAAATTGAACACAATGTTCAACAGAAACTTGACTTAATGCTTGGTGTTTGATGGTAAAGAATTCAGCACTGGGTCAGAGATGTCAAAGATAGATAAAATGTCTGTCTGAGAAATCAACTATAGTGCTAGAACTTCAGTGGATAGAGGTAGTACAGCCTGCTAGGTCAATAATTTGCACAGATGCACTGTCTGTTTTAAGCAGCCTATCGAATGGAACATTTACAGCAAGACAAGACTTCGTTCATTAAGCACTAAAAAGCCTCTTTTTTTCCTGCGCCTAACTTCACTACTGCGTTGCAATCCACAATCCAATCCAGTAGGTGGTGGAAATGTACCTTCTAAGTTGCCAACTGCCAATAGATGAAGAAGAAGCAGAAGTGAAAAACATTAGTGTTTTGTTTGTGCGTCACGACACTAGGGAGGAGAAATTCAGGTTACTTCCGCAAAGCAGCCACAAAGGGAACAAACTTTGTGTAAGTCTAATCTCGTATCTTTTTTTAAAGCTGATTTAACTTTGAATGTTGCTTCTTTGTGAACTCTATTTCATTTAAGTTTGTTGGTGTGATTATATTATTTTAAATTTGGTAATAATTTCACTGAACGTGATATAAGCTTTTGGCTCTGGGCCAGTCTGCGCGTGTTAAAGTGTGCGTGCGTGCGTTATTATGAAATGTTTTTAGTCTTAAAGTTTAGAAAAAAGGTTTTATTTTATTATTAAACTTTTTTCATATAGTTATGTCAGAATAATTAAGAATATTCTAGGGAATATCATTGTTTATGCTAATATTCTGTGTTTTGCTTTCATTATTAACCATACATTTATACTCTTCATATTAACTGTTGTCCCTTCTCTCTTAACAGCCCACTTCATCGATTGTGCATTCATCATTGTAAAAGTGTAAGAAACACGTGCTATACAAAGTTTCTCATACTTTTAGAATTATGGCTGCACAATTGCATGAATTGGTCACAAATGTTCCATCAGACATTAAAAATGGGTATGTAGTAATTTTCCTACTCAAGTTACACAATACTGATTATTGTTTATTTATTAATTAAATATCCTTTGAGGCATATCCATTTTTCTTAACTTCTTCTGAGTCAGTTTATCATAAGAAAATTGTACAGTTTCTTATTACAGTAGGTTTATTATTATTATTATTATTATTATTATTATTATTATTATTATTATTATATTAATGTTTATGTTGCTGTTTTGTAGATGTCACCAAGTTCAATGCAAATTATCTGGACTCTATACAGAAGGTATAATAACCATCAATATTTTGTAGAATGTTGACATTTAATGTTATACATACTGTGAATTTCAATATTTATATATTCTTGTATTGATAGTCTTTAAAACATGATGTTTAATTCATTGTAATAATGCTCTTTGGTAGTTTGTGTTTTGTGGGTTACTTTATTCTAGAACTCTCATTCATTTTTCATTGATCTTTTTAGGTGGTTGTTTGGAACTTGGTGATTTTGCCAGTGTTGTAAAACGTTACTCTGGTACACTGATTCCCCTCACAAACCCAAAGGGTTACAGTATAAGGGTGTGTGGACAGGATGACACAGTCTACAGTGGCAATGACGATCAGCTGGAAGCCTGGAAAGATTTCTTCCTACCAGAGAGAATGGAGATGGTGGTGATTGGTGCAATTGATGAGTTCCCATGCGACGCATTTGGCCTACAGTTAGTAATCTTGCTGTGTGAAGACGGGAATATCTATGCCTACGAAGATGAAGTTCTGCACCTTGTAGCCAGAAGTATAAAGGAGCTGTTTGAAACTGGCTTGACCTTTCCTGGATTAGAACGCTACAATCTAGGAGAATGTTTCGAGGAATACGTAAGTCTTTACAGTTTTCCATAAAATGACTTCCTGACCTGCACTGGTTTTTAACCTATATTCTTCTGGATATTTACTGTGGCCTGTTATGTTTTTCAGACAGAGGAAGAGTACAATGAAATCATGGAATCTGATGAAATGAAAGAAATGACAGAAGCACACAACCGTTTTTGTGAACCTTTGGAGCTCCAAATATTGGAATCTCTACGGAAAATCAAACAAAATCAATTGAAGGTGCATTTCAGTCAAGAAAAAAATGCCCCAATTTGACATCTGTAGACCAGATTGCTGTATTTTTTTATTTTTTTTTGCAAAATTTGATTAATTATTGCAAAATCTGAAAATTTCAGGATGTGGAGGAAGGCTGTCCCAAGAAGAATTCAGATACAACAAAACAGTGTTACAAATTTCAGGGTGTGGAGGAAGGCTGTCCCAAGAAGAATTCAGACACAACAAAACAGTGTTTGGAAACTAATTGCTACATAATGCAAAATGCACCTTCAAACAAAAAAATACTGAGTGTTCAATAAAGAGAGCATTTAAGACTCTTTGTCAATAGATTACATGGACTGATGAGCTTATAAACTTTTAATGGTCAAAATCTAGAAATCAATGTGGCAAATCGGTCAATCTGAGGCTGCTATAGCAAATTTGATTACAGCAAGGAGACATACCGAAGACATGTAAAAGTAAATGAGCACTTATATTGCATAATATTTATGTAAGTATCTCTGAAGAAAATTTTAACATAATAATTCGCTTTCATCATGTACTGAGCCTCTCCTAAACCATCTAAAAATTAACAATTAAAAAGACAAATATTGCACTTTGCATTTCTGTACCAAGCGGCCTTGATAATCTATCAGTTGACCACTAATATCATTATAGTATAATGTCATTATAAACAGTTGGAAATGTTTAAATCTCTCTTCTTTAATGTTTAAATGTGTGTATATGATTCTTTGATATCTGGTAGATTCCTCATTCCTCCTCCTCAATAAACAGCAAAATACAAATCTGCTTTGTCTACATTTCCATCTGCTTATTTAGCTTTACATCTATACATCCATCTATTCATCCAATCCATTAAAACAAATTAGGGCATAATGAATCTAAAATGTATCTTATGAAACCATATTCACATATAAATATTATAAAGGTAATGCCAAATCATTGCAATCTACATAATTTAGTGATTTTCTATCAGTTATCATTATCAGCGATTGTTGTCATTTTGCTTGCAAAATGTGTTTTTAGATGTTCCCTTGCCTGCACTAGGTGATACACTACATTATAAAGTTATAAACGGATTATAAAGATTATAAACGGACAGATTATAAAGTTATAAAGAGATAATAATTAATGCTAGATGGTGTAATCTAACCACTCCACATATATGTTATTATATTATATTAATCAAGCAGAGTGTTCGAAGGAAATAGTTGGGCCATATAGTAACTTGTTAAATAAAGTTCAGTTCCCGTTAAATATTTTGTCAAAATATCACTCCCTCGGCTTACCACATGCAAGTTGACATTTAGGGAGTGTTTTCCTCTCATGATTTCGTAAGATGTACATGGGCAGGACAAGACCTGTCACTGAGATGATACAATAATCAAAAGACAATAAATATATAAAAAAGCTTCTATACTGCAACATATACTACGTGTTTCTGTTTACTCATTTGTTTGTTTACTCGCTCACGTTCACTTATTTACTGTATTTCGCTCTAGTGAACAATTTCCTTCTTTAAGGAATCACTGATTTAATAATGTTCTACTTCACATCGCATGAAGTGTGAACTTTACTTTCCCACCAGAAATGGCTAAACTTAAAAGGAAGCCATTACACATTCAATATATTCAGACATTTCATTCAATATATTCAAGATTCATTCAATACCCACATGGAAAAAGCCTATATAAATATATATGTTTCAATATAGGTTTTGATATAGGTTTTTGATATATGTGACATATATAAAATTGGCCGTTTTCCTATATTATATGTACATATATGTACATATATGCGCGCATATATGCACACATACAGAAGTGCAAACATCAAAACCAATATTAACACGTACCAGAAAATACTAAAGGCATAACATACTACAAAAAGAGATGCAGAAATATAGTAACAATAATTTCAAGTATTGTAATACTTGAAAATAAAAATTGTACAAAAGAGACTTTTTACAAGGAAATGAAACACTTCCTGGAAAGTGAAACATAAACGCCCGTTTTTTTTTAGGTGTGGCTAGTCAGAGAGCTATCTGTCGGACTGCTCATACATTCAGTATTCTTGAATTTGTTTGTGAACCATGGAACCTGGAACACGCAGAGAGTCGGTAATTATATTTTATTTCTCCCTTCCCCTAAAATATTAATTAAACGAGGTAAAACTAAAAAAAAAATACTGCTCTTATATCTATAGCTACTAATTACATTGTTTTTATTTAAGAATTCACAAAACAGAACAAAGAGGTAAGTTTTTGTTGCTGTTTCTTTTGTAAATTATTTATTGTATAAATATGTTACTGCTAACCAAATGTGAAATGAATCACTGTTCTGTCATGTTGCCAAGTCTTTAAAATAAACCAGTGTGTCATTTGAAGTGCATAGAAGATGACAAAAGAGTTCATATTTGAAAAGGTTTTAGGATTGTTTAATATAGCATGTTATTGGTCTAAATTAAAAAAATGCGCCTAACATTAGGTTTTAACTGTATATTTGACTTGTTCTATTTTTTTAGGAAACCCGGGGCAAATTTCATGATATATAAAGAAAATAATAAGAAAAGCCTATTATCATGCGCTTGCTCATTAATCTGCAAAACAATGGAAATGACAGGAAAAAATGACAGACTCCGCGTTTACATGGATGAGGTAGGTGGAAATAACCCGAAAACAATTTGAAGTAATTTAGTGTCCTACCCAATTTGTGCCAATTTACACTACAGTACTTTAAGTGGTTAATTTTTCATTAATTGGCAGTGTTGTGTCTATAACTGTGTCCATATTTATTAACAGGTTTTGTATTACAACAAACCTAACTCTAAGATTAAACATGACACAATTACAACAATCAAACCTAACTGATTAGTATACATGAATATTATTCATGATATTCGAATATTTAGGGCAATTCAATTGTTTGTCTTAGACACCAAAGTCATTTGAGTTTGAGATCAAAAGACAGAAGAGCTTAGGACTGTAGCTTTTACTTCCTAGTATTTACATCTGGATTTGTTAAACAACATAAAGCATATTACCTATTGTCTCAGGTTTTGTAGTTTTGTTAGCTAGTACCAGGTAAGTCTTGAAGTAAATAATATGTTATATTTGGTTGCATATCCCTTGATTGCCAAATTGTTGGTTTCTTCTTTTGTTATGCTTTTCCTGGCATTACCTTTAGCCTCTTACAGGTGTTGTTTTGGGGGTTTCTCCTTTCTTCTCTTCAGGAGGTGACATGTATTTGTGTACACAGAGTTTGCCTAAAACACAAGCATGTATAAGTTACTCAGAAATATGTGTTGGTATTCCAACTGTCTTTGTTTGATGTTGCTAAAATATGGCACACCGATATTTATGTCTTTAGGCTTGGTCAGATTACTCTTAAAACTGTGGTGACACCAAATTAGACATTAGTATATGAATTATATAAATTAATACCACAGTGCCTAATAAATATTCATGCAAATCACAGTGGCAACTCTGAATAAGGCCCAAAATGCAAATGTAAAAAATGCTGTCATTTTACATATACAGTAAAAAAAACTTTTCAGACTATTATTAATATATTTTCAATATATTTCTTTGTCTTAGATTCTTCACAGTATTTTCTTCCTTGGTTACATTCATAAGCTCAGATTGGCTCCTGAAAGGTTCTTCGGAAAAGAAACAGTTACAAAGGCAAAGGAAATGTTTCCTTGGCCATTTGAGATGTACAAAAGTCAACTGCCAACTCGCACTCCCTTTTCCATTCTGCTAGACATGGTGAGTTCAAACTGCAAAAATGATCAAAACAAGTGCCATGTGTCAAAACAAAACTTAAGAAATTGGATTAGCATTAAGATAATTTTACCATTACAAAATTACCTTAAAGAAGACTGTTATAGTTATAGTGTTTGGTAATGAGAAAATAAGAAAACAGCATTTTTGAGAAGAAAAAAAAACAACCACCATCATTTGTGTCACAAATTGGAGGTAAAGGTGGAGGTAAAGTGCAGAGAAAAAGAAAACCACAAAGACCACTATGGCAGGCAAAACAACAAAAAACATTTAGGCAAGTAAATGCTTTAAAAAGTCAAGTCAAGTCAAGTTTATTTATAAAGCACTTTTTTTTTTAAAACAACAAGTGTTTGTCAAAGTGCTGTACATACAGAAAGTACACATGGTTTATTAATACAAACACACAAATAAAAGAAAAATACTTAAGACACAATAAAACAATAAAAGAAAGCAGCTCTCACATGGCATCGTACGCCAGACTGTAAAAATACGTTTTTTAAGGCAGATTTAAAAACCTCAAGTGTTTGAGCCTGTCTAATATAGAGAGGCAAACTGTTCCAGAGCTTCGGGGCGCACCTGCAAAGGCTTGGTCCCCCCTGCTCTTCAGTTTCACTCTTGGAACAGCTAAGAGCAAATGGTCAGCAAACCTTAGTGCTCTTGACGGAGCGTACAGATTAATCAAATCTGCTAAGTAACTTGGTGCTGACCCATTAAGAGATTTAAAAACAAGTACCAATATTTTAAAATGAATCCAATAATGGACAGGAAGCCAATAAAGAGACACGAGAATGGGAGTAATATGTTCCCGCTTTCGTGTGCCCATCAATAGGCGAGCTTCCGCATTCTGGACCATTTGCAGTGTGGAGAGGGAGGCCTGATTAATACCAAAAATAAAGGCTGTTACAGTAATCAAGGGGACTTGAGATGAAAATATGCACAACTCTCTGAAAGTCCTTATAGGACAGGAAAGGTTTCACATGATTTAACTACTAAATTAATCTGTTTATCCAATTTAAATTCACAATCCATAACAACATCTAAATCTTTTACAAAGGGCTTCAAATAAGGACTCAGCGCACCGAGGTTTAGGTCTACTGACTCACAGGTTCCCCCTGGCATAGACAACACCACTTCTGTTTTCTTTTCATTAAAATTAAGGAAATTTAGTGCCATCCAGGTCTTAATTTCTTCAAAGCACTGCAGTAGAGGCACTAGAGAGCAGGTATCTTTGCGTTTCAAGGGCAGATTTGCAGGTCATCTGCATAACAATGAAAAGAAATACCAAATTTCCTAAAAATATGCCCCAAAGGGAGCATATACAAGGAGATCAGAATAGGCCCCAAAATGGAGCCCTGGGGGATGGAGCTTAAAAAGGAGCTTAAATAGGTTATTAATGAAATAACACGAAACAGGTAAGAACAGAAGGAGTTGTGAGGCTGCTATCTAGTGGTCCACTGAGGATATGTCTAAGAGTTTCCTCAGCAGAGAGCAGAACAATATCCAAGTTAGGGCAGGGCAGCACCCCATCCCCATCCCCATCCCCAAGAAATCTGATAAAGAAGAGCTTGACATATAATATTCTATGTATTTGTATATTTTCATTGGATTACTTTGTTGTTGTTTCCATTTGTATTTAGATGGAGATCGTGCATGAAGAGAACATATTAACAGAACTTCAAAAACTGCTGGAGAAACTTAAATTCCCACCCCATCTTCACAAACCAGGAAACACATATGAGCAATTTTACTCTCTGGAGTCAACAGTAATCTGTGTGTGTTATTTAGATTCAGATCCAAAAAGGTACTACGGGGCATCTCTTTCCTGCAGAACAGGAAATTCAAAGAGAATTCTGATCGACGTGTCTTGTCTTAAAACATGGCACGAGCTTGTATCCCATGCAGTAATGTCATTTTATCCAGAAGGTCCTGGTGATGGTATAACATTTCCTACATCAGTGAAATGTCAGGCATACTTTAGAGACTCAAATGGTTACAACAAAAGAGGTCCATGCTTCAAGTGTCACCAGCTGTTTAATCTAAAAGACCCAGACCCAGGTAAAGGGGATCATCCCTATGGGAACTGTGCTGAGGCAGAGTGCTTGAGCAAACTACTATTCAAAAATCCAGGCATACAAGAAGAAACAGAGATGGAAAATCATACTGGGGAAAACTTACAGAATCTCAGATGTTTAACAACAGCACGCTTGATAGAAGAGCTTCAGAAGGTTCACATTCAAATGAATGATGAAAACATTCACATCTACAGCCCAATGCAGTGACTTCTGTAAGCCACCTGGATAATGATGTCTACCAAATGCTGTACATGGAAATGAAAGTAATATGTACTTTTTTGTATGATATATAGCCAAACCACCTCATTTTAGACTGTAGGAGAAAACCCAAGAGAACACAGGGAGAAAATGTTAAATACTACAAAGACAGTAACTAAAGAATACAATCATAACCAGGACTCTGGAGCTGAGGCTGCAATGATGGGGCACCACAGTGATACCTTCTTTTCTTATGGTTTTATCTTATTTATTATGTTTGTTTGCTTGATTGCATTGAAACATCTACATAAATAAAATATTGAAAATCCCCAGAACTGCATATTTCATTGCCTGCTGTTGGCTCTGTAATGTATATTAGCTAAATTTTATTTCAATAGTTCCCATTATTATAAACAACAGCAAGGTTGTTCACACAGGTAAATCAGGTTTTAGGCCGTCCAATCAAAACTGCTAATCTGCTTAAATCCTTAATATCCAAAATAAACTCTTCAACCTGGTCAGGGTTGTAGTGGATCTGGAGCAGTGGTGTTGCAATGGGTGGAAGGGATGAGAGGCTTAGACCCCTGAGACTATGACTCACGTAAAAATGACAAAATAACTCAAGTTGAGCTGAAACTTAAGGAGCTGAACTCAATGGATGCTTTTATAGTGATTTTAAATAATATAGAAACAAAAACATTTAGCTGTAAATGCTTTGCCTGATTTAGTCCATCAATATTGATATCCTTTTCATTTTACATTTTTTATTATATTGTCATTTGATTTAATCTTACTTAAGGAATATCCAATCCTAATCAAGCCTAAATTGAACACAAAGTTCAACAGACACTTGAATTGCTTGGTTTTTCACAAAGAATTCGTGCTGGGTCAGAGATGCTAAACAGAAAAAATGTCTTTTCATCTGAGCGATATCAACTATAGTGCTAGAACTTCAGTGGATAGAGGTAGTACAGCCTGCTAGGTCAATAATTTGCACAGATGCACTGTTTGTTTTAAGCAGCCTGTTGAATGGAACATTTACAGCAAGACAAGACTTGGTTCATTAAGCACAAAAAGCATTTTTAAAACTATTAGGTACAGATTTTTTGGTACCTCTTGTGGGTCTTATCACATATGGGGTGAAAGGAAATAAGGAGGCAAAAACTCTGGCCAAGCAGGATTTGAAACACTCACAAAGTGACATGCATTAATCATTAAGTAAAGGGCCGGTGAAAGAAATAAAAAAGACGTGGCAGAGTGGGATTTAAAACTTATACCACATTCAAGAGCATGTTGGTTCAGAAAGAAACAAATTTGACTCCAGAAAAGAGGACGTTAGAATCACCAGAAAGCACATTGGACACAGGATTTAGGATTACGCCCTTCATTTATTTGTTTAGGTTTTTTGTTGTTGTTTTTTACTGCGTTGCAATACACAATCCAATCCAGTAGGTGGTGGAAATGTACCTTCTAAGTTGCCAACTGCCAATAGATGAAGAAGAAGCAGAAGTGAAAAACATTATTGTTTTGTTTGTGCGTCACGACACTAGGGAGGAGAAATTCAGGTTACTTCCGCAAAGCAGCCACAAAGGGAACAAACTTTGTGTAAGTCTAATCTCGTATCTTTTTTTTTTAAAGCTGATTTAACTTTGAATGTTGCTTCTTTGTGAGCTCTATTTCATTTAAGTTTGTTGGTGTGATTATATTATTTTAAATTTGGTAATAATTTCAGTGATATAAGCTTTTAGCTCTGGGCCTGTGTGTGTAGAAAAAATCCATACATATATATATATATATATATATATATATATATATATATATATATATATATATATATATATATATATACACACACACACACACACATACTCACACATATATGACGTACAATGTATGTATTTATATATAAAGTGTGTGTGTGTGTGTGTGTGTGTGTGTGTGTGTGTGTGTGTGTGTTTGTGTGTGTGTAATGTTATAGAAGAAAGGTTTTAAAGGTTTTATTTTATTATTGAAGCGGTTCTAGACCTTACACACACACACACACACACACACACACACACACACACCCGCCGTGATCTAAGCCACCCTAAAACTTTTAATTTCTAAGATAAAAAAAAAAAAAATACGAATTACGTTAAAATGCAGGACATGTCGTCGATGGGAAAGAAAATTATTGATCAGTTTGCTTTTACGCGCGTGCGTTGTAGTCTTTCAAAATTGCGTCATCAGCTGTCTGTTTTATCCGAACGGAGAAGCACAGAGTCAGTCAGAGCTGGAAGCGTTTGTCTATAAAGTTAATCGGCGGAAAACCGCAAAGACGGTTATAGAAGGTGTTTTTAATGTGAGTAGTTGCAGCTGTGAACGGTCATTCAGTGCACTACGTCGCCTCCACACTTGGCTTAGGGGAACAATGGATCAAAACAGGCTCCATCACCTGGCTGTGATGCCACTTGAAAGAGATGTCTTTAATTCCATAGGTCAGGACAAACTTGACCGTTTTTCCTACATGAAAGATAGGAGTTACAGATTAATAATACCATCTAAAAATTAACGGCACAGTAATTCACAATTCCAGGGAATTTGGCACTCATGAGGTTGTACAATGTTATGCTATTTGTGTTCAAACTGTTTGCAAGGTTGTGTTTTGTGTCTGTTACTCCCACATGTTTTTCATATGAAAACATATTTCTATAAGCCCACCCTAGTAGTTTTCATTATTTAATTGGAGACATTTCTTTTAAAATGTATGTATTGTGAGGATGTATTTTATGTCATCCCACAAGTAAAAGTTTGTTGGAGGTACAGTTATAAAAATCTGTACTACTACTGCTGCATGTTTCTGCTATAGTAGTGAACTTAATGTACAGAGATTTGTGTGTGGCTATAGTGTATATATACACAGTACTGTGTTGACATTTAAAAAAAAAAATCATACCAATACCAGTGAAATTTCACTATTCTTATTACCAGAGTTGATAGGCTCACCGAGGGCTAAGCCCCCCTAAAGATGAAATCCTAGAACCGCCCCTGTTATTAAACTTTATTTTTTCATATAGTTATGTCAGAATAATTAAGAATGTTCTAGAGAATATCAGTGTTTATGCTAATATTCCATAAATGTTTTGCATTCATTATTAACCATACATTTATACTCTTCATATTAAATGTTGTCCCTTCTCTCTTAACAGCCCACTTCATCGATTGTGCATTCATCATTGTAAAAGTGTAAGAAACACGTGCTATACAAAGTTTCTCATACTTTTAGAATTATGGCGGCACAATTGCATGAATTGGTCACAAATGTTCCATCAGACATTAAAAATGGGTATGTAGTAATTTTCCTACTCAGGTTACACAATACTGATTATTATTTATTTATTAATTAAATATCCTTTGAGGCATATACATTTTTCTTAACTTCTAAGTCAGTTTATCATAAGAACATTGTACAGTTTATTATTTCAGTAGATTATTATTATTATTATTATTATTATTGTTATATTAATGTTTATGTTTCTGTTTTGTAGATGTCACCAAGTTCAATGCAAACTATCTGGACTCTATACAGAAGGTATAATAACCATCAATATTTTGTAGAATGCTGACATTTAATGTTATATTTTTACTTACTGTGAATTTCAATATTCATATATTCTTGTATTGATCGTCTTTAGAACATGATGTTTAATTCATTGTAATAATGCTCTTTGGTAGTTTCTTTTGTGGGTTACTTTATTCTAGATGCTATCTTTGTTCATTTTTGCATCAGTCAGGCTTTCATTCATTTTTCATTGATCTTTTTAGGTGGTTGTTTGGACCTTGGTGAATTTGCCAGTGTTGTAAAACGTTACTCTGGTACACTGATTCCCCTCACAAACCCAAAGGGTTACAGTATAAGGGTGTGTGGACAGGATGACACAGTCTACAGTGGCAATGACGATCAGCTGGAAGCCTGGAAAGATTTCTTCCTACCAGAGAGAATGGAGATGGTGGTGATTGGTGCAATTGATGAGTTCCCATGCGACGCAATTGGCCTGCAGTTAGTAATCTTGCTGTGTGAAGACGGGAATATCTATGCCTACGAAGATGAAGTTCTGCACCTTGTAGCCAGAAGTATAAAGGAGCTGTTTGAAACTGGCTTGACCTTTCCTGGATTAGAACGCTACAATCTAGGAGAATGTTTCGAGGAATACGTAAGTCTTTACAGTTTTCCATAAAATGACTTCCTGACCTGCACTGGTTTTTAACCTTTTCCATCTGGATATTTACTGTGGCCTGTTATGTTTTTCAGACAGAGGAAGAGTACAATGAAATCATGGAATCTGATGAAGTGAAAGAAATGACAGAAGCACACAACCGTTTCTGTGAACCTTTGGAGCTCCAAATATTGGAATCTCTACGGAAAATCAAACAAAATCAATTGAAGGTGAGTTTCTGTCAAGAAAAAAATGCCCCAATTTCTTTCATCTGTAGACTCCATTGCTGTATTATTATTGTTGTTGTTGTTGTTGTTGTTGTTGTTGTTGTTATTATTATTATTATTATTATTATTTGCAAAATCTGATTATGTTCAAATTTCAGGGTGTGGAGGAAGGCTGTCCCAAGAAGAATTCAGACACAACAAAACAAAGTGTTTGGAGACTAATTGCTACATAATGCAAAATGCTACTTCAAACAAAAATTTACTGCGTGTTCATTAAAGAACACTATATATACATTCTATATATATGTGTATATATGTGTATATGTATATGTGTGTATATTTGAGTCTGGTTCATCTCAAGGTTTCTTCCTTTACCATCTAAGGGAGTTTTTCCTTGCCACTGATGCCTGAGTCACCTCAGACTTGCTCATTGGGGATAAATACATACACAACTAAATATATCTAATATTAATTTAGAATTTTGTACTCTATTAATCTTTATTATTCTTTATAATAACCATTTTTCTATGTTTATGTTCTGTAAATCTGCTTTGAGATGATGTCAATTGTAAAAAGTGCAACTTCAACTGAACTGAATTGAATCTTGAATATACTGAATGAAATGTCTGAATATATTGAATGTGTAATGGCTTCCTTTTAAGTTTAGCCATTTCTGGTGTGAAAGTAAAGTTGACACTACTCCATAGATGAAATGATGATTTTATTTAAGAATTCAATTCCAAGTGAAAAAGATCAATTTAACATCATATTGTGTATGTAGGTCAAGATACTGTCTCCCTTACCACTCCCCCTCGCCACCTCACTTCCTGTCTAATATGACTACGGTGCAAAGATGGGGCAAATCTTCCCATTCACCACACGGGGAGCACAAAACACCATAAAACCAGTGAACATGAACGTTGAAATAGAAAACATTATATTTACAATATTATATTCATATTTAACTTCATGGCTCCTACAGAATAAATTCTGAATATGTAGAATGGATCCTGAATATATTGAATGAAAATTCAGAATATATTGATTGAATTCTGAATATATGAAATTGTTTAAAATTTTGCATTTTTTAAACTGGCATTTGCAGAAATACTTCAATACTTTGTTGAACTGGAATATATATATATATATATATATGTATATATGTATATATATATATATATATATATATATGTATATATATATATATATATATGTATATATGTATATATTTTATTTTTTTTGCAACAGCTGATTCAAGGGAGGTAAACCATCTGGAGCATTTCTCACATCACCTTGACAATCATATTTCTATTATTGCAATGTTCATTATGGCTATGAGTAATCATGCTCAACCAAACAATGCAGAAAGAAATTTGCACGTCATTCTTGAAGGAATGATATTAAGGCCAATAAATCCCTGGACTGATGATGGAAATCATGGAATAGAATTTTTTGTCGCAGCTTGCAACTTGCTTCAAATAAGGATTTTTCTCAATAGTGTACACCCCCATCACAAAGCTGAAGTCAGATGTTATTTAAATGCAAAATATTAATTGCATTCATTGGAGAAAGGTCAGAACTGTACAGGGGAGGGGATATGGCAGCTGAATTCCTGTAATGTGAAAGTGGTGTTCGTGAATGATTGCATGTAGAGTTCTTACAGATGCATCTCTTCCCCAAGTTTGCGGCAAGTTATCCATTGATTTTCAAGGATCAGACATTCCACTCATTTAACACTCACAGGATCGACTGAGCTCCTAGCCACCTCGGCCAGGTCATTTACGAACAGATTAGCAGAGGACAATGAATGAGCATGTTCAAAATAGAAACAACATTTATTTCCGGGGCTTTATTCAGCGATTACAGGAGGTCTGAGCAACATTTACACATCAAGGTCTCAAAATACTAGAATCAGAATCAGAAAGGTCTTTATTGCCAAGTATGTTTCCACACACGAGGAATTTTTTCTAGTACAGGAGCTCCACAGTGTAAACAGAATGGCAATGATAAGAAATGAACACATGTATAATAGACAGTTGTATGTACAGTGGAAAAAAGAATGTGCAAATTGAAATATAGATGTGCAAATTGAAGTATAGATGTGTGAATTAAAATATAAATGAGTACTTGTAAACAATGTGAGAATACGGTTTCTGTGCATGTTGGGTGTATGTTCAGATGTATGTTAAGTGTTCATCAGATGGATTGCCTGTGGGAAGAAACTGTTCCTATGTCTGGTTGTTCTGGTGCTCAGGGCTCTGTAGCGTCGACCAGATGGCAACAGTTCAGAGAGTGAGTGTGCTAGATGTGAGGGAGAGTGATTTTTTTTGCCCTTTTGCTCACTCTGGAGAGGTACAGGTCTTGGAGAGTGGGAGTGTTGTGCCAATGATTTGCTCAGCAGTCCCGACTACCCTCTGTAGTCTTCTGAGGTCGGATTGGGTGGCTGAGCTGAACCAAACAGTCACTGAGGTGCAGAGGATGGACTCAATGATAGCAGTGTAGAACTGTTTCAGCAGATCCTGTGGCAGGTTGAACTTCCTCAGCTTATGAAGGAAGTACAACCTCTGCTGAGCCTTTTTCACAATGGAGTCAATGTGAATGTCCCACTTCAGGTCCTGGGAGATTGTGGTTCCCAGGAATCTGAATGGCTCCACTGCTGTGACAATGCTATCCATGATGGCGAGTGGTGGGAGAGAAGGGGGGGTTCAACTACTAAACATTTCTGTTGCCCATAGTTCTTCTGTTTTGTGAATTCTTAAATAAAAAAACTATTTTAAATTAGTAGCTTTATATTAGATATAAGAGCAGTAATTTTATTAACTTTAACTCATTCAATTAATATTTTAGAGAAATATTATATCACAAATAAATAAAATATATTTACTGACTTTCTGGGTTTTCCAGGTTCCATGGGTATTAAATTACAATAATAGGTATATCTTGCCTTATCTTATCTTATCTTATCTTAATACAATTATGTATGAGCAGTCCGACAGATAGCTCTCCAACTGCCACAACTAAAAAAAGTGACTAAACTAAAAAGTAACTAAAAAGTCAAGGAATTGTTTTACTCACTCACTTTCTACCGCTTTATCCGAACTACCTCGGGTCACGGGGAGTCTGTGCCTATCTCAGGCGTCATCAGGCATCAAGGCAGGATACACCCTGGACGGAGTGCCAACCCATCGCAGGGCACACACACTCTCATTCACTCACGCAATCACACACTACGGACAATTTTCCAGAGATGCCAATCAACCTACCATGCATGTCTTTGGACCGGGGGAGGAAACCGGAGTACCCGGAGGAAACCCCCGAGGCACGGGGAGAACATGCAAACTCCGCACACACAAGGCGGAGGCGGGAATCGAACCCCAACCCTGGAGGTGTGAGGCGAACGTGCTAACCACTAAGCCACCGTGCAGAGATGTTAGGAAGTTCCAATGATGCCTTCAAATCTTTGGCTGTCATTCTGGGTTGTTTCTTTACCTCATTGATGAGTCTTAGTTGTGTTCTTGGTGTCATGACCACTTCTAGATAAAGTAACAGTCCCAAAGCATCTCCATTTGTAGACTGTTTGCCTAACTGTAGACTGGTGAATTTCTAAAGTATTTGAAATAACTTGGTAGCTCTTTCTAGCTTTATATAAAGCAACAATTCTTGATCTTAGGTCCTCCAAAAGCTCTTTTTGGTGAGGCATGGCTCACATAAGCGTGTTCTTGTGCAGAGCAAACTCCAAATGTTTGAGGGGTTTATATCAGAATCAGAATCAGATTTACTGGCACACAAGGAATTTGGTTCCAGCAGTTTGTGACTCTCAAAGGTACAGACATAAATAACACTATACTATACAAGAAAACAATGCAGATGATGAGATACAATGTAGACAGAATAAAATATAACGATCAGTAATGTACATAAAGTGTGGGAGTACAAATAACAATATTGTGCAATATTATGCTTTTTGTGCAATATACAGCAGCAGTAGTGTGTAATATACAGATGATTTGATGACTGACAGTCCTGATTATGCCTTATGATAAGAAGCAGTGAATATAATTATGGTGAGTTGTTGATCAGCGTGATTGCCTGGGGAAAGACACTGTTCCTGTGTCTGGCAGGTTTAGTAAGCAGAGATCTGTAGCGCCTGCCAGAAGGGAAGAGCTGAAAGATGTCCAGGGCGTTTCCCTGCCCAGTTTCTGGTTCTTGTGTCATACAAGTCCTGGAGAGTGGGCAGGTGGGCGCCAATTATTTTTTCTGCTGTTCTAACCGTGCGTTGCAGTCTGTTTCTCTCCTGTTTTGTTGCTGCACCAAACCAGATGGTGATGGATGTGCACAGGACAGATTCTATGATTGCAGTGTAGAACAGCATCAACAGCTCCTGTGGCAGACCATATTTCCTTAATTGACGTAGAACGTATGTCATCCTCTGCTGGGCCTTTTTGATGATAGAGTTTATGTTGCACTCCCATTTCAGTCAAAGTAGCTGTAGTCCACACCTCCAAGCGTATTATCTTTACGAGACCAGGTGTGCGGACTCCAATTAGCTTTTTTGAGGTCATTAATTCAAGGGTTCACATACTTTTTCCACAATGCTCTTTGAGGTTTTTTTTTTGTTGTTCTCAATAAAGACATAAAAGATCAGAATACCTTGACTTAGATGAAGATCAGATCACATTTTATGACAAATTTATTCAGAAAACCATGAAATTCCAAAAGGTTCTCATATTTTTCTTGCCACTGTATCTCCTCTTTTGCCTTCCTCTTGACGTCTTACCTGGCAGCTCCATCTCCAACATCCTTTAAGATCTTCATGTACATCCTTATCCAGAGCGACATACATAAGTGCTTAAATCTCTAACATTGAATACATTAATGCTCGTTCACTAGGTTACATACTTAAGATACCATGAGTTTAAAACATTTGTTCAAAGTTAATGAAAAAGTGTCAAAGGTTTTTTTTTGTTTTTATTTTTAAATGCAAAAGATAAGGAAAGAAGTGCTAGGTGAAGTGTTTCCTGAATAAGTACAGTAGGTCTTCAATCGCCGCTTGAAAATAGCCAGTGATTCAGCTGTCCGGACCTCTAGGGGAAGTTCATTCCACCACCTTGGTGCCAGAACAGAGAAGAGTCTTGTAGTATACTTGCCTCTTACCCTGAGAGATGGTGGAACCAGTCGAGCAGTGCTGGTAGATCGGAGGTTGCGGGGTGCAGTGCGAGGAATGATGAGGGCTTTGAGGTAAGAGGGAGCTGGTCCATTTTTGGCTTTGTAGGCCAGCATCAGTGTTATGAATCGGATGCGTGCAGCTACCGGAAGCCAGTGGAGGGATCGCAGCAGGGGGGTGGTATGCGAGAACTTTGGCAGGTTGAAAACAAGCCAGGCAGCTGCATTTTGGATCATTTGCAGAGGACAGATTGCGTTCATAGGTAGGCCTGCCAGCAGTGCATTGCAGTAATCCAGTCTAGAAATGACAAGAGACTGAACAAGTACCTGAGCAGTCTGTGTGGACAAAAATGGCCGAATCCTTCTAATGTTGTAGAGAAGAAACCGACATGAGCAAGTCACATTAGCAACATGAGAGGAAAAGGACAGTTGATTGTCCATGATTACCCCAAGGTTGCGAGCTGTGGCTGAAGGGGAGATCAGATCGTTGTGCAAGGATATAGCAAGATCATGACCTGGGGATGAATCACCTGGGATGAACAGCAGTTCAATTTTGCTAGGATTGAGCTTTAACTGATGAGCCATCATCCATGATGAAATTTCTGCAACATGCCGAGATCCGGTCAGAAGCTGTGGCATCTGAGGGTGGGAAAGAGAAGATAAGTTGTGTATCGTCAGCATAGCAGTTGTAAGAGAACCCATGTGATGAAATAACTTCACCAAGGATGGATGACAGTTTGGCTGATCTAGCAGCATGTAGTTTCTCAGAGACATCCAAAAGGGCTGTCTCTGTAGAGTGAGCTGCTTTAAAGCCAGACTGGTTGGGGTCTTGGAGGTTGTTCTGTGAGAGATAGACAGACAGTTGATTATAGACATTGTGTTCAAGAATTTTTGAAAGAAATAAGAGAAGTGATACCGGTCTGTAGTTACTGATGTCTGATGGATCCAGAGCAGGTTTCTTTAGGATGGGAATAACCCTTGCTCTCTTGAAAGTTGGTACCTGACCAGATGCTATGGATCTATTGACGATCAATCTTCTCCTGGTAGAAAGAAGCAAAGTCTTCTGCAGTCAGGGAGGATGAAGAAGGTGGAGCCGGGGGGTTGAGCAGAGAAGAGATGATGTTGTGGAATTTCCGAGGGTCATGTGAGGAAGCTTCAAGCTTTTCCTTGTAGAAGGAAGTCTTGGTAGAAGTCACATCTGAGGAGAACTTGACAAGAAGTGTTCTGTAAAAATCAAGATCTGCATCAAGTTGTGATTTCTTCCACTTTCTCTCTGAAGATCTTAGCTCTCTTCGATTGTTGCGCAGCACATCTGAAAGCCAAGGAGCAGAACAAGAAGTTTTCTTGAGTTTAGTGAACATAGGGTAGAGGAAGTCCATAGTTGAGGAAAGAGATGAGAGGAAAGTATCTGTGGCTGAGTCCAAGGGTAGTGAGGAAAAAGACTCAGGATCAGGAAGGGAAGAAAGATTGCCAGAAGCTACAGATGAAGGGGAGACAGAGTGAAGGTTGCGGCGGTTAAGAGCGAGGGGGTGAGAGGTAGTTTTAGGTAGGATAGGTAGAGTGATGGTGAAGGATACCAGGTGATGATCAGAGACGTGTAGAGGGGTAGCAGTCACGTCTGTAGCTGGAGAAGGACGGGTGAAAACCAGGTCCAGGACATTGCCTCCTTTGTGTGTGGGGATGTAGCTGTTGAGTGTGAGGGAGAATGAGTCGAGAAGAGACAGGAGGGAAGAAGAATGTAGCTTGTCACAGGGGAGGTTGAAATCACCAAGCACTGTCAGGGGGGAGCTATCGGAAGGGAAAGCACTAAGCAGTGAATCCATTTCTTCCAGGAAGTCTCCTAGGGGACCAGGAGGACGGTAGACAACAATGATAACAAGGTTGATTGGAGAGGTAACTGAAATGGCATGGAATTCAAAAGAAGAGATGGTTAAATGAGAGAAGACGAGAGGTGTAAAGTATCATTTCTTTGACAAAAATAAACCTGTACCACCACCCCTGCCTGTTTCTCATGGTGAGTGGGAGAAAGCATAGGCAGAGGTTAAAGCAGCTGGTGTAGCAGTGTTCTGTGGGATATCCAGGTCTCTGTTAGCGCAAGGAAATCAAAGGAGTAATGGGAAGTTAAAGCAGAGATAAAATCAGCTTTCTTTATAGTTGACTGACAATTCCAGAGCCCACCTACCACCACATATTATATTCATTCATTACACACAGACTGATATATTTCAAATGTTTATTTCTTTTAATTTTGATGATTATAACTGACAGGAAAATCCCAAATTCAGTATCTCAGAAAATTAGAATATTACTTAAGACCAACACAAAGAAAGGATTTTTAGAAATCTGGGTATGAAAGTATGAACATGTACAGCACTCAATACTTAGTTGAGGCTCCTTTCGCCTGAATTACTGCAGCAATCCGGCGTGGCATGGAGTCGATCAGTCTGTGGCACTGCTCAGGTGTTATGAGAGCCCAGGTTGCTCTGATAGTGGCCTTGAGAGCCCAGGTTGCTCTTCTGCATTGGGTCTGGCATATCGCATCTTCCTCTTCACAATACCCCAAAGATTTTCTATGAGGTTATAGTCAGGTGAGTTTGCTGGCCAATTAAGGACAGGGATACCATGGTCCTTAAACCAGGTACTGTTAGCTTTGGCACTGTGTGCAGGTGCCAAGTCCTGTTGGAAAATTAAATCTGCATCTCCATAAAGTTGGTCCCAATTTGGAACCAGACTCAAATATATACACATACATACACATATACATTATACACATATATACACATATATATACACAGAATTTACATATAATGTTCTTTAAGGAACACTCAGCAAATTCTTGTTTGAAGGTGCATTTTGCATTATGTAGCAATTAGTCTCCAAACACTTTTTTGTTGTGTCTGAATTCTTGGGACAGCCTTCCTCCACACCCTGAAAATTGAACATAGGGTTAAAAATAAATAAATGAATGAATGAGTAAATAAATAAATAATTTTTTTTCCCCTTTTCAAAAATGCTGTTTTCCCATTTTCCTAATACTAATTCTGTAACTACAACAGTTTTCTTTAAAGTTAAAGTGAAATTATCTTACTGATTATTTTGGTAATCCACACAGTATTATTTTGTGATTTGTTTTTAACATCATCATGATCATAATTTCTTTTTATTTGAATTAAGCCATTGGTCAATTTACTCACAACTGAAGTGAACATATGCAGTTTAGCAGGGCTGCCAACTTTTGAGTTCAGCTTAGCATGATATTCTGGGGCCGGGGCTTTGTTATGGAGGAGGGGCTTATGGAGGGGCATGGCTTGGTGTGGAAAAAGATACAAACACAAAATCCTTGCAATAGCAGGAGTGTATTAAGTATATATTGTCCAAGTAATTGGTACAGAATTTCTTGGGAGATTTACATTACATTTAATTTTCACAAATATTTTACAGAAATGTGATTAACATGTTCACAGATTAACATGTACGCTATTGTAAGTGCTGGTGGCTAATTTTGCAGCCTTAAAGGCAGGGTCTCCGATTTTTGAAAGCCAATGTCAACATTTGAAATCCCCAAAACAAACACACCCCTAACCCAAATGGGTCCCACCCCTGTATTGATAGCTCCGCCCACACACACGTGTAACCCAGGCAACTCATGGAAAGAAATGTGTCATTATCATAGCTGAAGGGAAGAACAATACGAATGCAGAGAAACAAACAAGCAAAAATGACACACAAGCATAATCATGCAAAGGACGGCATATATTAGTTCTGTGTAACAAAGCGTCTTAAGTAAAGTTGAATTTACCGAGTCAATAACTCCTGAGCTAAACGCTGTTACTAGCAAAATGCAGTTGTAGCTGCCTCTCTACATTACTAAGATAGAAAAGAGGTGTTATTGGTGTAGTAACAGTGTTTAGCTCAGGAGTTATTGACTCGGGAAACTCCAATCTGTGAACTTCCTGCTCCTTCAGTTCTCTCCAGCGCTGGAAAGCTGATCCTATATCAGCACGGGTCTTACTTCTTTCCTTGTTGTAACCCTTTCTTCGCTTTCTTTCTTTGTTTTTATCCTCCATGTCAATGCTAAAACCACTTTCTGCTAATGTCACACATGCGCACTGAACACTCTCTCCGCCACATATTGACAAGCCCCGCCCCTTTCTGCTCATTGGCTACACATTTGTTTTGATTTTTGTTTTGAAGCCACTACACTGTCTGTCTGGTCTCTCTGCACGTTGCTTTGCAAAATCAAAATGCTGCACAAGTCTGCATAAGAATATGCATGAGTCTCATGCTGAATGCGTGAGAGTTGGCAGCCTTGAGTTTAGATTCATGTTACAACATGGCAACCTCAAAGATATTCCTGAGCTTTTATTCGTTATCCTAAGTTTTGTTTTGACACATGGCACTTGTTTGATCATTTTGCAATTTTAACTCACCATGTCTAGCAGAATGGAAAAAGGAGTGCGAGTTGGCATACGACATTTGTAAGTTCCTCAGGAGTACTTTTCTGCAGCTCTAATAATGATTTTAATTCTCTTTGTCCTGCTTTCAGTTTGGGTGGAACAGTTCACCACCTCTGCTATGAACACTATGAATAATACTTTATCAACAATCACTTCACTCTCTTTACTTATTTCAACACTGTTTTTTGTTGTGGTGCTGTTGTCCTTGTTTCAATTACTTTGGGTGCTTGTTCTACTTTCTTTATGTCTATATGATATTCCTTCTGCCACTCTGACATTTTGTACTTTCACTGCATTCCTCCTTACTAAACAACCTCCATATCCTGCACTGTGCTCTCCTCCACAATTACAGCATTTGATCAATACCTTGCCCACATTTGCCATATTCATGCTCACTTCCACAACGCTCACATCTCTGTTTAACTTTACATACTGCCACTACTTGGCCAAATTTGG
Source organism: Tachysurus fulvidraco (assembly GCF_022655615.1). Lineage (NCBI taxonomy): Eukaryota > Metazoa > Chordata > Actinopteri > Siluriformes > Bagridae > Tachysurus > Tachysurus fulvidraco. The sequence goes on along the minus strand of NC_062524.1, from coordinate 10,650,823 downwards.
CACAACTTATCGGTGGGTGAACATATGGCCTGACGTTGTAGCTCACAAAACCTAAATATACTCTCTCAGGCAATTTGTTCTCATCAAAGTTTAACATTACTGAGAGCAGAGCCGATCCTGACTTCAACATCAACTTAACTTTACTGTTATTTACCTGATTGCTTTTCTCGCATTTCACTCTCATCTTGTTTCTTTTTTCTCTTTTCAAAGACAGATGGATAGCTCCGCTTTGTATAGTCATCTATCCAGAAAACATTAACACACGCTGTAAAATGAGGCAGGGGGAGGCAGGGCCTTGCGTAAATTGCGGGGCCCTACGCAACTTGCATAGTGAGCGTATAGGGCTGATCAGCTCTGTCTGAGAGGCTGTCAATCTTTTCATTATTTCTAATACACTTGAGCAACCTGACATCATTTACTGCTGCCCCAGTTTCTTATGATTTTCTCAGCTGAAATATCAGTTGGGATCCCTGTTATCACACCTCTAACCCAATTCTTCTCTTCTGGGTTTGAGCATTACTACTTTGCGTCCAATCAGTGACTTTATTGCCAGGGCCGTTTTTTGTTTATCGTCTTTACAGAACAATATTAATATGCCACCCCTCAATGTCTTGATACTTTCAATTGTTCCTAATGATTTTTTAAGTGTTTTCGTTAATTTCAAAGGGTTTATGACATTAACGGACTCAGTATCAAACTTCAGCAATACTTTTATACTCCTTTCCTCCTTCTTGGTGATTTCCCTTTTCACTGTCAGTTTCTGAGATTTGTCCACAATTTTTCTTTCTTTTGAGAGTTTCTACCAATTTTCATTCATTACTTGCATTGCCTCCACTATGCTCATCAGCCATTTCATCCTCCATTTCCGGATCGCTTCCGGAATCTACACTACTTCCTACCATCAGCACTCCAGTCACAATCCAGCTGTCGCCACCAACCAACGCCCCCTTACACCGCCAGAGACATGACATGTCTGATATTTTATTATTATTATTATGGTGCAGTAAACAGGCATGTTGACATCTAGTGCTTCAAGGTGGAACTTAAGAGTGTCAGCAAGATTCGAGAGAAATGTGTGATTAAAAGACATGAAGCAGAGATGATGTTGAGGTTCTCTTTATTTATAGATTAGATTCAACTTCATTGTCATTACACATGTACAAGTACAAGGCAACGAAATGCAGTTTAAATCTAACCAGAGTGCAATAGCAGCAAGTGCAGGATGTAGAGTGTTTACATTAAATAAGTTAAATAAAATGGGAATTATAGAAGTAATTTACAGATGTATATGTACTATTAACATAATATACAGATGGCGATAACTATAAACAGAAATATACAGAAGGATATGTGCTATAAACAAAATATATGGCTATAACTATAAACAGAAATATACAGGAGGATATTTACTATGAACATAATATATGGATATTACTATAAGCAGAAATCAGGTGGATATATACAATGGTAATAGAGATTTCCTGAGGACACTACAATGGTAGTGTCCTCAGGAAAAAGAGGTGCTGGTGAGCCTTCTTGACCAGGCTGGAGGTGTTGGTAGACCAGGACAGGTCCTCCGAGATGTGGATCCCCAGGAACTTGAAACTCAACAGTGCTCAACAGCCATCCCATTGATGTGGATTTTGTCATCTTTGCCTCTTGTCTCTTTCCTGAAGTCCACAATGATATATGTTTTTTATATATGGTTTTATTATAACATAACAACAACTCTATCACACAATTACAGATAGTTACATTTTATTCATGTTTTTATATATAGTTACACACGTATATTTATTTATATAGTTACATATATGTAGAATATTTATGTTTTTATATGATTTATATGAACAAATTCCTGATAAGTTTCCAACTTGGAATATTTCCAAAATTCCACAGATCCCATGGAAAGTTTCTGGAAATTTACCAGAAATCTTCCACCCCTTTTGCAACCCTAAAGAGGAGCCATGTAAACATACTGATTGGGATCAGCTCCATGCTGAAGAAGCAGCTCGACCACATCGGTGAAGCCTAGCAGGGACGAGCAGAAAAGACATGTCTGGCCCAGATGATTCACGCAGTCCACATTCACACCTGAACAGAGAACAGGTATAGACCACAGCACAGTGACCGATTACACCATCTCAACATCAGTTCTGCAACAGTCACACATTTTTACTGTTCTTAGTGGCAAATGACAAATTGTAAATGACACAGAATATTTAAATCTAAAAATATATACTAAAAGTACCTCTCTGTGTTTTACCTTGCTTGATGTGTTTCTCTGCTTTATGCAGGTTTTGCTCCCGGGTGAACCGGTGCAGTTGAGCCGCCACACGTCCTTTTTTGACAGCCCAAAGGTACCGGACAGGGCACAAAGATCACAGCTGACATCTTCACACGGCTCTGAGAGGAAGATATTAACAGTCTACTTCACTACACTCTCCTTGTCACCCACACACCCACCCACACCCATCTTTCTATCACTGCTGATGATTCACTCATTTACAGGCTTACACTAAGTAATGTGTTGATATGATGCTGAGAAATTATCAAAGTATGAAATTTGTGTACATTGTCTGTAACTATTTTTAACACTATAGTCACATATTTACAGAAAAACATGTTACTAATAGTAACACAATCATACTGGATCATGGATATGGCTTAAAGTCTTTCACGAGTTTCTTCAATTTTATACATTTGAACACCAGCATGATAATACTGTAAACATAATTCATATCATAAACATAGGATAAATCATCAATTGTTTGTGAAACAAGATTAGCTGTAACAATTAGCTACCTAGCTCACGTTAGAATAACTAGCTAGTGCACAAACAACTAAACTAGCTAACAGTCAAAATGTCTTTGTTGTTGTTTTTAACTTGATTACATGATACATCAATGAGCTTGTAATATAATTACATAAAAGAGAAATATCCAGATATGCTGTTAATATTTTAACAATTATGGTTATAATTGTATTCTTTAGTTATTGTCTTTGTAGCATTTAACATTTTCTCACCGTGTTCTCTTGGGTTTTCTCCTACAGTCTAAAACATACAGTGAGGTGGTTTGGCTACACTAAATATCAACTATATATCACAAAAAAGTACATATTACATTCATTTCCATCTACAGCATTTGGTGGACATCATTATCCAGGTTACTTACAAAAGTCACTGCATTGGGCGGTAGAAGAGAATGTTCTCGTCATTCATTGGAATGCCAGCCTTCTGAAGCTGCTCTATCAAGCGTGCTGTTGTTAAAGGTCTGAGATTCTGTAAGTTTTCCTTAGTGTGATTTTCCATCACTGTTTCGTCTTCTATGCCTGGAATAGTAGTTTGCTCAAGCACTCTGTCTCAGCACAGTACCCATAGGGATGATCCCCTTTACCAGGGTCTTTTAGATGAAACAGCTGGTGACATGAAGCATGGACCTCTTTTGTTGTAACCATTTGAGCCTCTAAAGTATGCCTGACATTTCACTGTTGTAGGAAATGTTATACCATCACCACGACCTTCTGGATAAAAAGACATGACTACATGGGATACAAGCTCGTGCCATGTTTTAAGACGTGTTAATCAGAATTCTCTTTGAATTTCTTTTTCTGCAGGAAAGAGATGCCCTGTAGTACCTTTTTGGATCAGAATCTGAATAACACACACAGATTACTGTTGACTCCAGAGAGTAAATTTGTTGCCTGGTTTATGAAGAGGGCGTGAAAATTCAAGTTTCACCAGCAGTTTTGGAGGCTCGGTGATCTCCATCCAATTAATGTGCGAGCGCATGATAATAGGCTTTGCTTCTTATTTTCTGTATGTCTGAAGTAAATGTCCCCATGTGTCCTGAAAAAAATAGAACAAGTCAAATATACAGTAAAACCTAATATTAGGTGCATTTTTTAAATTTAGACCGATAACATGCTATATTAAACAATCCTAAAACCTTTTCAAACATGAACTCTGTTGGCAATCTTTCACATATACACTTCAAATGACACAATGAAGCTTTCTTTTAAAGACTTGGCAACATGACAGCACAGTAATTCATTTCATTTTATACAATAAATAATTTACAAAAGAATCATCAGCAAAAACTTACCTCTTTGTTCTGTTTTGTGAATTCTTAAATAAAAAAAACTATTTTAAATTAGGAGCTATATATTAGACTCATTCAAGGAATATTTTAGAGAAAGGTAGAAATAAAATATTTTTACCGAATTTCTGGGTGCTACAGGTCCCATGGCTCACAAAACAATAATACAATTTATACAATAATTCCCGGGAAAAAACAAAACAAAACAAAAAAAAAACGCCGCCTTCGTGCATCTTCTTCTTCTTCTTCTTCTTCTTCTGATTTTTATTGGCGGATGGCAAACCAACTTAAGGTGCATTTTCGCCACCTACTGGACTGGAGTGTGGAGCTCATAATTTTATACATATATATATAAATATTAGTATATAATAATAATAATAATAATAATAATAATAATAATAATAATAATAATAATAATAATAATAATAATAATAATACAACTATATGTTAAATTCTATTGATCAGTCTTGTTTGTTTTAAGAAAATAACCAATTCATGGAATATCAGACTGTTTTTACCCCAGGTCAGCAAGCTGCCACTGCTGGGCCCCTGAGCACGGCCCTTAACCCTCAGTTGCTCAGTTGTAAGTCACTCTGGATAAGGGTGTCTGCTAAATGCCGTAAATGTAAATGTAAATGTTATAGTAAAACCATATATAAGTAAAGAGAACCTCAACATCCTCATCTCTGCTTCGTGTCTTTTCCTCACACCTTTCCTTTGAATCTTGCTTACACTCTTTAAGTTCCACCCCGAAGCACTAGATGTCAACGCGCCCTTTTACTGCACCATAATAATAGTAATAAAAAAAAAACAAAGACACGTCATGTCTCACAGCGGATGAATACGACTGCGCATGCTCGGGTCTGCCTTCACAATCTCACCGACCAGGGAACTGAAAGAAGGTGCAGTAACTTTCTGATATAATGTATATACATTTATATTTATACTGAATCTAATGCAGGCTTTTAACTGCTTACGATGTTTGTGAACACACCTTTGTGAAATAACTTAAGTTTTGTTACAGTAATATGAGGGAAAAACGCTCCTGAATGATGCTAAACTGAGATTAGCAAAGAGCTCAAGTACACGTAAGCGTACATAACACTGTAAATTATCTTAGCATAGCTTAGCTTAGCTTAGCTTTATAATGAAATGGCTGTGTTTTATCACACTTTAAAGTATAGTTAACATTTGCATATCTTTATTTTATCTAGTATTCATTTCTTTTTTCTTATTTCAGGATTTTAATTGTGCAGGTTTGTGTGACGCTAAAACGATCAACCTGGCAACCATGGAAATTCATAAACTTTATATATATATATATATAAGAATTAACAAAGTTAATTCATCACAAAACAGTCTTTTTTCCTCTTGAAGGTAGTAAGACAAACAAACTTATCTTACTTAACTTGTCTTATCGAGTTAGAGAAATTTGATAGTCCAAAATCCTCTGTCCTGATGGGGAACTTACTGTTTCAAAGCTTTAACACTGGAGATTCCTTCCATAGTTGTTACACATTAAATAATTGTCTCATTACAGAAAGTTTCTCCTTATTAACGAGTGCATGGTATTTTGTGACTTATGTTCGCCGTCTACGTCACTCTGCTAAGGCAGCTCAGTTTATCTGAACGAGGTAAATACAAACCTGAGAAATTGGTGCAGTCGAAAGAAGTCAGAGAAAATGAGTCAACAATCAGATTGTGTATTGGCTGTATATAATGAAATATAGCTTCTTGTACACGTCATGCTATTACACGTGTACTGCTGATTACTAGAATTAATGTAGTTCACCTATACATGTTCTATTAGTGGATGTTTTTAAAATTTTTAAATATTAATTTTTTATTCCTTTATAAATGTATTATAGGTAGATGAGAAGTCTTGTTTGTTTTTTTCAACATCAATAATACTAATAATTTCAAGGACCTCCTCAGTACAAATTCTGTGCATATGAACTTACTATTCAGGTAGAAATCTCACACACATCTTTTCACTCATTTTTGGTTGTTTATTGAAGATATAACGGTTTTTATCTTTTGTTGGTTCAGGTGAGTACCAGGGCAACATACTAAGCATAAAAGCTCAAAAATAATTCTAGTAACTTTTGATAATTTTTTAGTTTTACAAAAAAATTTTTTTTCTTTGAGGACAAAACTGATCATGGCCTTCCATCTATGCATCTCGAACCCGGCTCTGAGAACAACTAGTGTTGGATTATAATTCTTTCACCGTATTATATAGTGTACCTTTAGAACAATGTTTAAGATTGTGTGTGTGTCTCTGTGTTAATCCACAGATGAGGGTGCTGTGTGTGTTTGCTTTGCTTGCCTCGCTGGCTGCGGTGATGGGGGAGGAAGGAGCTCGTCTGCTGGCCTCCAAGTCCCTGCTGAACCGGTATGCTGTGGAGGGTCGAGACCTCACGCTGCAGTACAACATCTACAATGTGGGCACCAGGTATGACTTGATCCAGCCTTCACATGTGGACAATCACATTGTAAGATTACATGTTACAAGATTACATTACATTATTCTTGTTCCCATATACAACCCCTGGCAAAAAGCATGAAATCACCCCTCTCATATGTTCATTCTAATGTTTAATTGTGTAGAAAAAAAAACCAAGCACACGTATGCCAAAAAACAAATTTCACTCAACAATCCAAACTTCTGGCTGTATAAAACACTTTAAAAAAACAAAGAAAGATAACTATAGTCAATTACAACTGTTTTTACAGGTCAAACAGAGGGAAAAAATATGGAATCACACAAATCTGAGAAATTATATGGAATCGCCTAATAAAAACACTACTAGTACTTTGTTGCACCACCTCTGGCTTTTATAACAGCTTGAATTCTCTGAGGCATGGATTTAACTAATGACAAATAGTATACTTCATCAATCTGTCTCCAGCTTTGTCTTATTGCAGTTGCCAGATCAGCTTTGCAGGTTGGAGCCTTGTCGTGGACCATTTTCTTTAATTTCCACCACATTTCCAATTGGATTGAGGTCCGGACTATTTGCAGGCCATGCCGTTGACATTATATGACTTTCCTGTAGGAATGTTTTCACAGATTTTGCCCTATGGCATGATGCATTATCATCCTGAAAAATGATGCTGCCATCACCAAACATCCTTTCAATTGATGGAATAAGAGAAGTGTCCAAAATCTCAACATAAACTTGTGCATTTATAGAAGATGTAATGACTGTCATCTCTCCGATACCTTTACCTGACATACAACCCCATACCTACACACACACACGCGCACACACATGTGGACACAGTCATTATACTGATCATTAGATAATACATTTTGCATTCATTTTCCCTTCCAACTATTTTTTCTTTTCTTAGCTTTTCTTTTAAAAATGCAATACACTTTAACACCTGCACATGCCATTATCCAGTGCAAAGAAGTTTGCATGAACCATCAGAACCATTCTGTGTAAAATCTGGACATTGTTACATGTGACATTCATAATAATTATAAGAATTAATAATAATAATAATAATAATTATCATTATTTAAATGTTCAACATGTGTTAATTCTAAGGATAGCTGATAATATTTTGGACAGTGCATCATTTTCTAGCCAAAATCTATAGCACCCCTGATTTCATATTACAAGCATATTTCTCATTTCTAAGATCTACATTATATTCCATATTGTCTGTGTTTTTAGTGCTGCACTGGAAGTGGAGCTCTCTGATGACTCGTTCCCTCCTGAGGATTTTGGCATCGTCTCTGGGATGCTTAACGTGAAGTGGGATCGCATCGCCCCGTATCCTTTCTTTTTAGCAGTTTAAAGCCTTATCAGCTTTAGCCGTCTTGTCTTGTTCTAAGCATTAGACTACGCACCAAAGTCCCGATACAGGCTTCACAAGAACACTGTATTTGTATTTATGCAATTTGTTTTGGTGTCAACAAATTGAACCTTTTTGCCATATTTGTACATTGTATTATAAGAAAAATAGATCAGGATTTAAATGACGTAATTATTAATATTTTCTTTGAAGCTTCAGTGTCTTGCAACAAGAGAAACAGATGAGATGAGAACAATTGTTCCAACAGACAGGTTTCTGGTTATGTCACAGCTTTTTAATTATCTTTAGACATTAATGTGACCTTCTGCAAATACCTTTGGGTGGATCTGCTATGAATTCTGGATAGTGTGAAAATGTTAAGGTGTTTTTTAAAAGTATAATCCACTATATTTAATCAGATGATTATAAGTCATTTTCCTTGACTCGCTCTTTCTCACTCAGAGCCAGTAACGTGTCTCATACCGTAGTTCTGCGCCCACTGAAAGCCGGTTACTTTAACTTTACCTCCGCCACCGTCAGCTATTTGGCACAAGAAGGAGGGCAGGTTGTGGTGAGTGTTTCCTTCTAGCACCTACTTGTGTGTGAATGCTGAGCATTTTAGATGGAAAATGTGATCATGGTTCTTGAAAACAGGATATGCATTAGCGATGTGGGGTTTAACCACAGTATATATTTTTAGCAGAAGTGTGTTTGTATTGTGTATGTGTGTGTTTCAGTAGTCAAATGGTGGTAGATTTACACATTGACATTTTGAGTATTTTATAACAGCATGTAAATGTACTGCTGATTTTTATAGGATTTTTTTGTTTGAGATCTGTTTGAAGAAACAGTATAATAATGATGATATTTATGCAATAATCACATTTCATCTCTTTTTAGGTTGGCTACACCAGTGCTCCTGGTCAGGGAGGCATTCTAGCCCAGAGGGAGTTTGACAGACGCTTTTCTCCACATTACGTAAGTGTTTAATTGCAGCACAGTCTGCTGCACAAGTTCTTTTTCTGCCTCTGATGGTCCTCATGCTTGAGACCATTTCCAACAAACCTTTAGTCTCCATATTTGACCAAGTAAGCCAGAAAGTATGATCATTCAAACGCTTTCACACATAACTTCTTAAATTGAGCTTTAATGAGTTAACTTCTGTGCAAAAAAGTTCTGCAGTTTAAAATAGAATTGTTGAGAGAATTTAGTAGTTCAATATAGATTCCCTTAATGAGATTAAACTGTGTGTGTGTTTTTCCGTAGCTGGACTGGGCTGCTTTTGGTGTTATGACTCTCCCCTCCATTGGCATCCCACTGCTCCTTTGGTACTCCAGCAAAAGGAAATACGATTCTCCCAAAAGCAAGAAGAACTAATGAAGAAGTTTGCTGTTAAAGCATTAAAAAAGGGGTCATGGGAAGGGCAGACATGTTTTTGAAATGGTTTCAGTAATTTTATTACCCATATTGGGGTAACATTATTAAGGATGCAAGTTTAGACAGGGCTAACAGAATGGCTGTATATCCTTTTTAGACCCATGCTAGCGTATGACTGAAGTCATCTTTTCGTCTTCATAACACGCAAACTGCCAACTCTTCCTTTTTTTGTGGGGTGGGGGATTAAGTGTGTAGACAAATTGGATCCGTATTGTCTTCATGGCTGCTCAGAGATCTCAAGTGGGAACAAATAAATGTGGGTTTTTACAAAAACAATATACCGGAGTGTTTGTCGTATTTATCTTATCTTAGCAACCTTAATTGTATAGCTGCTTTGCTTTAAGGGAATTTGTTACTAATTGTGACCAATATGTAAGATGTCTGAAGCTCATTTTTATTATTATTATTATTATTAGCCCAATAGGATAACAGTAGTTTATTCACCACTGGTAGAAGTTCTGTAGTCTACACATTTAAAGACTCAAAGGAAAAAACATTAACAAACTAGTTGATGTTAATTTTATAGCCCAAAACAATACAAAGTTTATCTAAAATACTTTTAATAGTGATTCTACATATAAATCTGATATTCCAACTGATACTATAGTAGATATAAATCCTCATTATATACAATTCATTTTCAAAGACTGAGATGAAAAAGACTAATATTTATGCAAATAAACATGCAGTATATGATATTAAATATATTTGTTTGGTGAGAAACACTGAAGTGGCATCTGAACAGGATAACCGGAAGCATTGTAATGTACAGCACTGAATGCACCAGGTGATTCCTGTATGTTTTTGAAGGCATTGTTGATCTTTTTCTGTGAGTAGATACAATATTCATTGTGAAAGATGGATTTTGTAGTAGAAAGGGTTTGATGTCAGGATGAGATGACCTAGAGTTAGCGTCTGGAGTTCAGAGGTGGTAATGGAGGTCTGGATTTATTCTGTCTTTCTGGAATCTGCTCATATATGGAGAGATCCGAGTTTTCTGCCAGCATTTGCTCGGATGGGTAAGAGGGTGGATTCCTTAAAGCTGAAACACCAACATTCTGTGGGAAAATTCGTTCGTGAGACCTCAGTAGCATTGTTAGTCAGTTTTCTGGAGACCACTGAGTGTAATTTGCTAAATATTAATGTTGGTATGAAGTGACTGTAAATTCATACCTGAGCGCTGCTCTCGGCTCGTGCTGGAGCATGTGCAGGTCTAAGGGAAGATCTTGGAGGCAGTCTAGGAATGGGCCTTGTGGAAGACTGGGTAGAGATGAATGTCGTGCCCGTCCATACTGGCGGAGAAGCCGACATGGGGTCATCTCTGGTCCCTTTAATGTTGACCTCTGAGTAGACGTGATTGGCAGGGAAATCTGTTGGTACATCACAAGCAGACGAGCTCTCAGAAAAGTCATTAAATACATCAGTTCCAGCAGGATATTGTGAGCTTTTTTGTGCTTTTTCTTACCCCAGAAAACACATCCATGTCATGATTTTCTATGAGAGCTGTACTCATTGTCAACATATATGAACTGAAGAGGGCTTTTGATGAATGTGTGTTGTGATGACATTTGACGGTGGTTCTTGGCCCAAATCTGAAAACCTTTAGTAACTTCGAAAAATGGCAGGTTCCTCTAAATATTGTCAAGAAATCAAGGAGGGACTGAATAATAATGTTTAGAATTGTTAGACAGTCAAATATTAGTTCCTAAAATATTTGACTCGATTATATCCAGTCCACCTGGACATGTTCTTCTTAGAATAATTGAACCAAATATTTAATAATGGTAGATAAAATAATTCTTTAGAATAAGCTCTTGCAAGGCTTAACTCCAATTATACCAAAGCACTCGAATGATGTTAATTGTTAATGCTGCTAATAACAGCACGGTTCTGAAAGAAGTGATGGCTGCACTTCAGATCGTTATTGTTTCAATAGCATCAACTCTTTCACTGTTTTATGTAGTGCACCAGTTAACAGCACACTTATGCTGCACTCTATAATGGCACTTAACGTCCTTTGACATGTTTTGCTAGTTACTAAAATATTTCCCTCACTCAGATGAGGTTGAGGCGACTTGTTTAAGGCTACATACTGATAGCTGAGCTGCCGAGTAATTTGTAGAATATTTGTAGAATATAGAAAGTTCTTGTAGTCCTATAGCTTTTCAAATAGACAATCCAGTATATAGAAAACTCTAGTATTATCACATTAAATTCATAATTCATCCCTTTCTCCCTCCTCACCTTCATCCCTTGTGTTTTCTCTGTGCCGCCCCACCGCATAGAAATCAATCTGATTTTCGTGAGTGCGTGTGTGCAGAGCCTCCTCATACGTATGCATAGGCTCTAGTTCACAGTATTTCTGCTCTGCTACAGCTGCAAAACTGGGGAAGGACTGAGACTCCATGGCTGCTGATGCAGCCCATGCACTGGCATTCATGTGGTCGAAGGACGAAGGCTGTGCTGGCCGCTGGGGTTTGTTGACACGTGCGTAAGGGGCATCTATAGGGTGGGCGACGTCTCCTCCTACACACATGTCCGCGTTGGCGAACCCAGCCTCTGGTGTGTTGTTCTGGAAGGTGGAAATTGTGTTTGCATTCTAATTGTTTAAACCAGCAAGTAAAAGGCATTTGTAATGTTAGTGATCTTTTTTTAAAGATATTTATTTGGTGTAATGTGATACCTCAGTTTTTGTTCCACTATCTGTATTTTCTTGGACAAGTGGCAGCATGTCGGGTACAGTCACACACTCGGATAAAGAGTGAGACTTCTTCAGTGCTTTTCTCACTACAGCGTACTGTGCTGACTGAGGAGGGTATTCTTTGCTACAGGGTGGAGTGGCTTTTCTTTCTTCATCATTTTCTGCTTTGGTTCTCTCTTCCAGATTTGCTTTATCCTCCCAGATGCTGTTGGCCTATAGGAGAGGTAGTAAAGGAAATTAAGCTATGTATGGATTTTTTTCCTTTTATTATAGACACGCAACATGTATGTAGTTTTAATTCTAGTTAATTATACAATATGATGCAAAATATCTACACACAAGACTATGTAAAGGCACTATACGTTCACCGTTCACTTTATAAAGAACACCGGTACATTTGCACTTTAATGTAGTAATCTAATTACCCAATCATGTGGCGGCAGTGCAATGCATAAAACCATGCAGGTACAGACCAAGAGCTACAGATAATGTTCACATCGAACTTTAGAAAGAGGAAAAATGTAATACCAGTTATTGTGGAATGGTTAGGATAAAGTGGACAATCCACACACATTCATACCAAAGACCAATTTGTTTTAGCAAATCCACCCACTGACATGATATCAGTGAGCTCTTAATTTTGTGTTTGTTAATTCTCATGTTAAAGCTTGTGCTAAATTTTGTAGTAGTAGCAAATGTTTTTCTTGTCCAGCTTCCATTCTCTTTGGTGAACCGGCTGAATTCCAGAAACCTCTAGATGCTGGATACCAAGACTACTTCTGTACATGCTGCTCATTTGTGACCATGTCACCGAACATATCAACTGCATCCTTAAGCTTGCTGATAACACCACTGGTAAGAGCCTCATCACCATCAATGATGAATAGACCCACAAAGAGTAAGTGCAAGACTGCTTGAGGTCCGGTTTACGGACAACACTATCACTCTGAAAGTCTTCAAATCTTCAAAAGCTACACACTTAGTGCAAGAAAGCTGTGGTCTATTCATGGTCACTCATCTTGTGGAAAAGGCACAACAAAAACCGTATTCCTAAGAATACTGAAGAAGACTGTAGGCCCATTTTGACTGCTTCTACAGGTTGGTCTGAGAAAGCATTTGGTAGCATTTGGTGAACACTGACAGTCCGTTAGTCCATTTTTGTGTCAGTGTGGACATCTTCACTGAGTAATGTATAAGGGTGCTTTCACACCTGCCTTGTTTAGTTCGGTTGAATCGTACCAGAGTTCGATTGCTCATTTGGTGCGGTTCATTTGGGCAGGTGAGATTGCAGCAATCGAACTCTGGTGCGCATCAAAAGCGGACCAAACAAGCGTACCGAGACCTCCTTGAAGAGGCTTTCAAACGAACTCTGGTACGGTTCGTTTGTTGTGAGAACACGATCCGAGATCGAATAGACCTAACTGCAAAAAGTATTGCACATTTTGGACTAAACCAGCTGCCGTAGTGGGTCGTTGGCAATATTTTCGGAAGATGTGCATGTCACAGTTTCGCAAAAGTAATACTCGCCGCCTCCTGAAGTGTCTTGTGATGCGTCTTCGCCGTTTGCAGTGCATTAAAACGATATTTTCAAGCCGCATCCGCGCTTCATTCTGAAAATTAAGACTTTGCATAGAATGCTGTATACAAGCGATGTAGTAGATTACAACCACAAACATAATTGCAACGCGCAGTTGTCTCTCCATGGTGTACTGTATGCTGTATTTTCCTGTATTTTCCTCTTTTTGTTTACTTCCGGAGTTTCGTTGAAATTTCCCGCACGTTTATTCTGACCAATCGAGAAGCCGTTTAGGAAATACGCTCAAAGACATGTGGCCAATGAGTGATGTGGATGTTATCACATGACTGCATTTTGACAGAACGATCAGTGTGGTGTGAAAAGGAACCAAAACTGCTAAAAAGCTACAATGTATCATTTTTTGCTTTTGGTCCGGACCAAATTAACTGAACTATAGGTGTTGAAAGCACCCTAAGAAATGCCTGAAAGTTCTTTAGGAGTCGACTTTTTTTTCTCAGATGAATTTTAAGCCGCACATCTGTATTTGTGATGGCTCTTGTCATGTTACAAGCACTCCTTCTCAAAACAAAACGTTTTAAATGTCCTCTGTTGACTGACCAATGATGTAAAAAAATATTGCTATTTCAAAAATACAGTATAAACCTATTGATTTTCTCATGTTTTTAAATTTTGCTCTATTGTCGGACAGCGTGAGCACTGCCCCACTTAACATCCATAAGGATAGGCCTACTGAACTTAGTGGTCAAAACTAGAACCACCACCAGTACTAATAAAGGCCCAGAGGGGTAGAAAACATTCCCTCATGCTGGGAAAGAGACACAGAAGACACAACATTTAATGGGGTTGCCAGATTGGGCTTGTTTAAAAATGCTAGCATGTTTATTCTCCATTGTGTCACTTTAAGTAATTCTTAAAAAAAAAAAACATTTTTTAGAATGTTTTTAATTAAGTGCTACGTTGAACACCTTTAGAATGTTCTAAACACTTGAGACACAATTTGTAAGAGTGCAGAGTTAATTTTAATGTTTACCTGATGGCTTGTACCCACTGGGGCAAATGTTTTCATCCCAACCAAGCAGGAGCCACAATTGATTCAACCTGCTTAATGAATTGCTCTTAGCTTTCAACAGATATCATTTGTAGCTTCGGCCAGGTTGGGATGAAAAGGTTAAATAGATGTAAGCCGTAGATAGAGAGGATGTCTGTGTTTTAGCAAGCCGATCATACCTGTAAGCAAGGCACAGTGAGCCTTTCATTAAAAGGCCCCACTGGATTGTCGATATAGTAGTTTATCAGTTCCTCAAGACTGCAATGCTTGCTGTTCTCTCCAGCTATGACGTATCGGCTTTCATTTCCAGATGCGTCATCTTCTTCCTCTACGATGAAGTGACGGCACTTGTCTACACCTCTGGAATTACATTTAAATGTGCATAATTGTGGGTATGTGAGTGTGTAACTGTAAAGGGCATGCTTTCATATAGGTACATACCTATAAGAGAGCACAAAGCCAACCTTTGACTCACTAAGCCTCAACAGGAAACAGCCCTGCTGCTTTTCCTGCAGTAGCTGCTCTGCTTCCCTGAGAATGAGAAAGTAACGAAAAATGCAACAGGTTAAAATAGGGCATCTTACATAAAAGGTGCTAAATGTGGTTGGTTGAATGCACCTGTAGTAGCTGTGACATTCAGAGTGTGTGTGTTTTGAGTGTGAGGTGAGAGAGAACCTGCGTGTAGCAAAGCCATGGAGCCAGCAAGGCACGGGTTTTGGCAGCCGAGGCAGCTGCGTTCTCTGAAACCACAGCAGATTATGAGCTTGCAGAGATGGAGTCTGAGCATCCAGGGGCACTATAGGGTTCAGCACCTGTGATGGAGCAATTCGCTTCCGTTCCTCACACACACACACACACACACACACACACACACACACACACACACACACACACACACACACACTAAGTTCTAAGTTCTTTAGAACATTTTTCCTTCCTGTAAAGCATTTTAAATGGCACGTAGAGAGCCATGTCTAAAAATAGCAATTCAGCAGCATTGGCTTCCGAGGTGTCTGTTCATAACTCTATAAACTGCCCAGTGGTATTTCACACTCACTATCTCAATCACAACTTAAAATTATGCTTCTGCTATTTGTTTTCAAAACCACATATGTTATGTTTCAATGACAATTTAATGTCACCCATAGACTGCATGATCAAAGTCTAATTTATGGAAGCCTGATTTATCAGTTTAATTTTTTTAAAAGAGAGGATGTCTGATTTACATCCTGCATTACATAGACTTTTTATTATAACCAGTTGCTGATATACCGATATACCGTCGGGTGCTCGCTCCTGGTAGGGTCACCCTAGGCGGGTCGGTCTCCAGGGTAGGTTCCAGACAAACAAAGACCCCAGCATGTCGGTACGCTGTGAGGTGGCAGCCCCACCAACCGACTATTCTGCGGAGGGCTAACAACCCACCCAGGAGAAACCTCTTTTGTTACGAAACCGATCAGAGAAAGAAACTGGACTGCCAAACATGGTAACGGACCCCAGCCTGCCCCCAACCAACGAGTATGGATCAACCTTCGTCATAGGACCCGAATCGCCACATGGAATGTCCAGACACTCCTTCGCCCTGGAGTTGCCACCCTGCTGTCCCGAGAGGTCTGCCGCTATAACATCTCCTTGGCCGGGCTCTGTGAAGTTCAATTGCATGGCAATGGCGAAATAACAGTAGGCGACCATTGCTACTTCTGGAGTGGCCCCGAGAGACGAACAGGCCTTTATGGTGTGGCCCTTGCCATCTCAAAGGACCTCCGCAAGTCCTTGATTAGCTGGACACCCCTGAGCGACAGATTACTGTCGGCCCGCTTTCTCCACCAACATGGCAAGATGACAGTAATCGTCGCTTATGCTCCCACCGATGTTGCTGAGGAGGATGCAAAGGATGCTTTCTTTGACCAACTCCACCAGGCTGTTGGCCTAGCCTCAACACATGACATCACCATCATCCTGACCGATACCAACGCCACTTTGTCCATCAGTGATCGATCCACAGGCTCACCTGTCAGCACAATCTTTGCTGACAGGTCCACAAACGACAACGGTAACCGCCTTCTCCTTCTCTGCCACCATAATAACCTCTGTGTCACTGATACCTGGTTCCCCAGGAAGCTTATCCGTTACTGGACATGGTACAGCCCAGATGGCAGAACCAGGAAAGCGCTGGACCATATCCTCATCTCTCGATGCTGGATTGTCACCAACTGCCGTGTGTAGGAGCAGAGCTTGGCGACACAGACCATCGCCTGCTGGTGGCCCATATCAAGTTAAAGCTGCGAGCCAACCAGCACACCAAGACTCTGCCTCGCCTGGACTCCTCCCTACTCAGTGACCCATTTGCGCCTTCCGCCGCACCTTTTATAACCTGGCTAAAGACAAGGTGAATGACTGGCAGACCTTCAAGGAAAGTATCATCCAGTCAGCTCACAATGTCTTCGGACACTTTCGACCTCCCCCGAAAAAGCCCTGGATATCGGAGAGGACACTTAACATCATCGACCAGCGACGTGAGGCCCATCTCTGAGGTGACCTGACAGAGTATCGCGACTGAACCGCCAACGCAATGTGGCTATAGCCGAGGATAGAGAGAAGTTCTGGCAAGCAGAAGCTAAACACCTAGAGTCCGCAGCCAATAATAACAACATGAGCCATGTTTTCAGTCTGCTGCGCCAAGCCCGTAATGGCCCCCGCATTAAGACAGCCCTGGTGAAAGATTCTGATGGCAACCTTATAGCAACTGAAGCAAACTGCCTTGAACGCTGGAAAGAGCACTTCAGCCTCCTTCTGCAGCATGGCACCTCCCCGGCCGATCCCACCATCTCATTGGCTGCTAATGCTGCAGCCCCTATTGTTGCCTGCAGTACAAGCCCTGTCACACCTGAGGAAGTGCGAGCTGCCCTGGGGAAACTTAACAACAGGAAAGCCCTGGCATATGTGCAATTACCACAGAGATGCTAAAGTCAGGTGGTGAAAGCATTGTCGAGTGGCTTACCCGCATATTCAATGAGGTGTGGGAGACAGAGAGGCTCCCCAGCGACTGGACCAGAGGAGTCATCTTGCCCTTCTGGAAACGTAAGGGCGACAGGCTAGTCTGCAGCAACCACAGAGGCATTACCCTTCTCTCCATCCCCGGCAAGCTCTTTACCAGGATCTTGCTTACTCGTGCTCTCCCAGCCATTAGAAGCAGCCGCAGACCCCAGCAGGCCGGCTTCATGCCTAATCGCTCTACAATAGACCAAATCTCCACCGTTCGCTTGCTGATAGAGAAGACCTATGAATTCCGTAGATAGTCATCTTTACATCGGATTCATAGATCTGAAGTCTGCCTTCAATACCGTCTGCCACACTTCACTGTGGAGTATCCTACACACCCTTGGAGTACCACCCAAGATCGTTGCCCTGTTCAAGCTGCTTTATAGCAACGCTCAGAGCTGTGTCCGCATCAACGACAGAGACTCAGACTGGTTTCCCATCTCCAGTGGCGTTCGCCAGGGCTGCGTGGCTGCACCTGACCTCTTCAATTGCATCATTGACCATCTGATGTCCAGGGTTTGTGAGTGGGTCCCCGGTGTGTCCTTCGGCAGCTACCACCTTACTGACCTGGAGTATGCTGATGACACCATACTGCTCAGCATGTCCTACAGCCAGCTGAGAGATGCTCTGGCCATATACAGTGAAGAGGCGGAGAAGCTTGGCCTCCAGGTGAGCTGGACAAAAACCAAGTTCATGTATGTCGGTGACAGACCACATCCACCTTCCCTGTGGCTTGGCAATGACTTCGTGGAACTTGTCAAGAATTTTGTGCATCGCAGAAGAGCCCTGGCAAGACGAAGCTCCGGATTTACAACTCAGCAGTACTCTCCATCCTGCTATATGGCTCAGAGACTTGGCCCTTAAACAAGACACTGGCTGCAAGATTAGATGGCTTTGATAGCAGGGCTCTCAGAACCATTGAGAATATCAGGTGGCCCCAGCGGGTTTCCAATCAAATGCTTAGAGCCCGCACGTGCCAGCCCAGAGCATCCTCCCTGGCCGCACAACGTCGCACCCGCTGGCTTGGCCATGTCCTCCGTCTCCCTTCTGACCATCCGACGAGAGCTATTCTCCAGTTTGATCCGAGGGCTGCAGGCTGGAGACGACCACGAGGTAAACCCCGCACCCGATGGCTTGACGTCCTTGCAGGCGACCTTCAACAACAAGGAGTTGCTATAGAGGATGCAGAGCAGCTGGCACAAGACTGTCAGTGCTGGAAACAACTAGTTCATCTGGTCGGCTCAACGCACAGGGATGGGACACCCCCCTACCCATCGCAGGAGCCAAATTGAATTGATTGAATTGCTCCACATTACAACACTGATCTTTAATTACCACACCCTTACTCCCCTACCAGAATGCTAAAATCTAACCAACTTCTATCTGTTCCATGTTCTTCTACTAGTACAAAGAGTGATCGAGCCTTTTCTGTGGTTAGTCCTAAACTCTGGAACAATCTCTCCTTTCATATGAGATCTACTCTGGCTTTAGCCATTTTTAAATTGTCACTGAAAACGTACAGTATTTTTATTGTCTTAATATTATTGATAACACTTTGGGTCAACCATTGTTGTCTTTAAATGTGCTTTATAAATAAAATTGTTACATGACTTGACTTGACTGAGTCAAAGCTCAGACCTTAGTCTAGTAAAAAATCTGAAAAATAAAATTTTTTTTTAATCTTACAAAATATGTACTTTACAACTGCCTGTGTTTAGTAATTGAAGTTTAATGCTGCTTTTTATGCCGCTAATCTGTAATTTAGCCAAGAAAATAGTCTAGTAGGAAGCCCTAGTATATTATACTGTCTGCTTTTTCTTAGTCAACAAACATATATGACAAATTTATAACACTGACTATAGAATATGCTGTTCTGAAGAGATAAATATACATCATTAATCACAATTTGCTAGCTAGTTTTTTGCTAACAAAACATACTTCCTTGGCTTCCATGATTTGTCCCACTATAGTTTAGAGGTCAAGAATGATGTAATACAGTGCCCTGACATCACAAGCTCAAGGAATAGATTCACTTAGCATGTAAGTGATGTTCGTATTAGGTGAGTAAACCCCCCCAGACTTAATCTCCATTTGCTTGACTTATTTCAGCCCACCTTTGTTCATTGACTCACCTGGGACTGGTGCAACCTGAATTAATTAATTTGCTATGCTAATGATCTATAGGAAGCAATTGGAAACAAATATAGTCATCATTCTTTCTCTCATTAAAGGCTGTTTTAAATGAAGGCTGATATTATTCATGAAGCATTGTTCATAGTGATCAGTGATTGTGTAGTACTTACTACATTCTCCGTCTGATTGGTCTGGATGTGTGACCCTCCTGATCCTGGCTGTGTGTTGGCATGGCATTTGATGCTGCGTCTGGGTTTAATTGGAGGCTTCGGTTTACTTGGCGGAGCTTCTGTTGCAGTACATAGCCGAGGCATGGGTTTTGGATGGAGGACTGGGAGAGAGCTGATTCGCTCTTCCCTCTGACGAGATTCCTCTTCTACACATGAATCAGATATTCAAATCAATTATCATTCAATTTTAGTGTTTTTTTTTATTACAATAATATTGATCAATATGTAAAGAATGGAGAAATTTAATTGCTGTACTTGTTTTTACTATTGTCATAATTGTTCCTCTTTTATATTTGGAGAACATCTACATTTTCTCTGGAATTAAAAATAGCAGAAATTTATATTCTGTTAACATAAATAAGTAATAGAGATATCAGTTCAAATAGCTAAAGTAACACTTTTAAAGTAAAATGAGGTATGTGCCAAAGATAAGTTAAATAACTGATCACAGTTTAAATCCACATTTCAAAATATTGTCACTACTCCATGTTCCATTCAGTGGGACATTTTCCTATGTACAGTATGAAGAAATTCATATTAGCCGGAAATAAGCCGGAAGTTTGCATTACAAAATAAAGGGTAACACATCTGCAGCTGTCATGTAAAATTCCTCATTTTGGATTAATACTAATAGAAACCTAGAAAGTATTCTTTACCGACATCATAAAATGCTGCCATGGCTAGTCCAGGACCACAGAAACCTATAATAATTTTCATGACCATGATGCAAGACAAGTATTGCAACACAAACTTTATTAGCACATGAATTTACGAAGTACTGTCTTATCAGTGCTGAGTAAAAAAAACTGAAATGAAGATTACGGCTTGATAAGACTCTATGACATTCTAGAAAGAATCAACAAATCATTTTGAAACAAGCACTGACTTGTCTTGTGACTGCATCAATCCAGTGTATAACAAATCTTAAATGTGATAACACTTTATGGTTGTTGATGTTTCGTAGACATTTCATTTCATATACACGCTTTATATACAATAGAAATTACTTTTTCATGTTGCACATAATCTCAAATTCAGTTCACGTTGTCTATGGTATTACTGAAAAATCGATCGATTGCGCACTTCATGACAAAAAAATACAAAAAAACTTAATTCGTTAAATTCTCAATTGTTAAAGAAGACATCTTTAGTAATCCCTCGCACATGCTTTAAACTCCTCCAGCTCTTTAGTTTGAAAGTGCACGATCATTTCTCTTCAGAGTGATCTCTCCTTTTCAAGTTATAAGATATATATTCACACATGACCTAAATCTCAAAATGGTCTGCAGAGCGGAAATGCAGATCCTCACTTTAACCACAGACATACCATATAGAGCAAGTTTTCTTTCATTTGTGTGCACACGTTGTATGCTAATATTATATATTATTTCCTGTTACTAGAAAAATGGTCCTGAATGCATGATATGCTGGATATGTAAATGAACACACAAAATAACCGTGAATTAATTTTAATGCTAATGCTAATGATGATGATGCTGAATAGAGAACAAAGTGGCTACTGCAGGACTGAATGGTATAATGTGACCTACATTACAATACCATTGTCACTGTCAAGACAATGAAACATTTCTCAAAGAAAAAAATAACATTGTTTAGAAGCTCCATGATAGTTTGCGTTACAACGCTGCACTATGAGTATCCTGACTAGATGTTTGTCTGTTTATCCATAAGTAAAAAATGAAAAGTGACTAACCTTTAATTGTTTGATAGTCAAAGTCCATCTTCAGAGGCAGGATGCTTGGCTATCGTCAAGTCGTCAACTGTTCATGAGAAGATTTGCGTCACTGAGAGTGTGGGTGTGGGTGAAAGAGAGAGAGAGACAGAGAGAGAGAGAGAGAGAGAGAGAGAGAGAGAGAGAGAGAGAGAGAAGGAAATAACCTGTGCTGTACTCTGTATCTGTAATTTGTTAAAGATTTTCAACATGGAATTATTGTTGAATTTTTTTATGGAGCACAAAAAATTCTCTGTGCTGTTTATCAGTTAATGAAGTGAAACTTTACACCCTAAAGTTTTATCAACCCGGCCAAATGATTAGACTGTACAGCAGTGTTTTTTCCGAGTTAGAGTAGGAGTGAAAGTGAGAGAGAGAGAGATAGAATAAGAGAGAACGACAGTTTATGTCCTTTAACAACCACACAGGAAGAGAATAAGAGTGAAAGCATAGAACAATGAAAACAAGAGGGAAGGCAGGAAAAAAAAATTGCCCCAGCTTCACATACTAGAACTTCTGATCTTGTGCATCAGTGGGATTCTTCAAAATAAACCACTTCATTCCTGAATACAGCATAGTCCAAAGGTTTCCATGCACAACGCTAAAGGTTTTTCACTACTCTACACAATTCATGTCAACTCATATTACTTTATAAATCATTTTAAAGTGTCTAGAATTGTTCACATCGGAGGACATTTTAAAACGATAAATTGGAAATGTTCCTGTGGCTGTATTTCTTGTCAGTGTTTTTGCCCTGAATAAAGTGCATAAAGAAATCCAAAGAACTTAGACATCATCTCAGTAATTATATTATTGACATCCACAAGTCTGGTTTCTATTTAAGATCAATTTCTAAACAACTGAAGATACCACAAACATTTGTACAAACATCTGTACATACAGGAAATCATTTAGAAATGTTAAATATGAGCCAAAAATCATATCTCAAATTTTGTGGATAACATAGTGTTACATCCAGTGATGTATTTGTATCTGGTGTTAGAGTTGTGTTTTTGCTTGTGTTTTTTTCTCCCCTGTTTCTGAGAAATAACTTTTCTGTCTTTGTCCTGCTCAGATTGTTGTGATTGCTGCTATCCTGGTTGTTAAATGTGCGAGTTATTAATGTTACCAGTTACCTTCCTTAGAATCTTCTATCTTTGGTTTTGCGCTTCTGATGATGTTACGGTAGTAGTGAATAATAATAATAATAATAATAATAATAATAATAATAATAATAATAATAATAATAATTATTATTATTATTATTATTAGTAGTAGTAGTAGTAGTAGTAGTAGTATTTATTTATTTATTTATTTATTTTAGTTTATCAGCCTTCTAATTTCAAGCAACACAATTATCCATCTACTGCTTCTTGTAAAAGACAGATAGTTATTGGCCTTTCCAGACAGTTTTAGTTTTTAGTTTTAACTTGCACATGATGCACAAATCCTCTTCTATCTGGAAATGTTTGAATTTTGCGTCCAATAAGGCAGGGGTTTCAAGGTGCTGTTTTGTCCACTATGAGCACTATGTCTCCTGGTTTAAAGTTGCGTTTGACTCTTGACCATTTCTGACGTTTTTGAAGCTGCGGTAAGTACTCCAGAACCCATTTCAACAAGTCTGACATGTACTGGACCTGTCTCCAACATTTACGAGCATAAACATCTTCCTTTTTGAATTCACCTGGTGGTAATGATGGTAAAGTTCTCAAAATCAACAGGTGGTTTTGTGTTAATGCTTCCAGGTCATTTGGATCAGTGGATGCTTTGGGTGATTGGACGACCATTGATAATAGATTCGCAAAAAAACGCTTGCAAACTCTCTTCGTCCAGATTCTGCAGCTTTAAAATGGAATTCAAAACTTTTCGTACAGATCGAATTAACCTTTCCCAGGTCCCTCCGTAATGTGATCCAGTCGGGGGTTAAATGACCATTTAATACCTTTCTGAAGGAGGACATCATTAATTTGACACTGATTCCATTCCTGTATGGCAACTTTTAATTCCCGCTCTGCTCCAACAAAATTCCTTCCATTATCATATCTGAGTTCTTTGACTTGACCACGTCTTGCAATGACACGTCAAAGTGTGTTTATAAATGAATTTGTGTCCAAGGAGGGTGCCAATTCAATACTGTATGTATAGCCCATATGGCTAAACAGGTAAAAATTATTCCATATCTTTTCACCACACTTCTTCTGCTTTTTACCTCGAAAGGTCCAAAATAATCCACCCCAACACGGGTAAATGGTGGCTCATTCGGAGTGACTCTGATGTTAGGTCAGCCATCTGTTGGCATCCTGGAAGTGAATTCAGTCTTCGACATATGACACATTTGGATAGTACACTTCTTATTGCTGCACTTGCACCTGTAATCCAATATTTTTGTCGTAATTTAGACAACATATGATTACGACCACAATGTCCTACTTCTTCATGTATGTGTCTCAGGATAATATCAGAAATGTGTGAATTCTTTGCTAGAATGACTTTATGCTTGGATTCTTCAGGTATTGATGCCATACTTAATCTGCCACCAACCCTCAAAACATCATTAAGCACAGGACAAAGTCCTTTAAATGTGGCTACCTTTCTTTACACACTTTCCCCTCTTTTTAGACAAGCAAGCTCATCAGGAAACATCTTTCTTGTGAGAGTCTAATAATCTCCAACTCAGCCGTCTCTACATTTAAAAATCTCCATTTCCTTTTTCAAAGAATTTCCTTGTTGTCCAACAGAATGAGCTGAAGCAAGTCTCAGCTGTTTCCTCTTCTGAGTAAGAAATAGGAGCAGTTTCTTAAATCTTAAAATCCAAGCCATTGCCCTTTTCAAACAGAACCAAGAAGAGAAGTGATTAATGAAACGTGCAAGCTTGTCATCTTCTTCATGAAGCTGCACAGAGTTAATCTCAATACCTTTCTTGACCTCAGGGTCATCCACTTCAAGCTTTATAAGGTCATTCAGATTGGCAGGCCATTCACTTTCAGAATGAAGAAGAAAGGCAGGACCTGATGTCCATGTCCTGTTTTTGAGAAAGTCTTTGTCAGTCGATCTTCTAGAAGCAACATCAGCTCTATTGCTTGCTGTATCTACGTATCTCCACTGTGTAGCTTGTGAAGCCTTGAGAATTTCTGTCACCCGATTGGCTACAAAGATTTTGAATCGTGAAGTCTCGTTTTTGATGTACAGTACTTTCCGCACTATAAGGTGCACCTAAAAGCCTTAAATTTTCTCAAAAATCGTCCATGCGCCTAATAATCCGGTGCGCCTTATGTGTGCACCAAGTTACAAAAATCTGTGTGACTTTGGTAAGCGCTCAGCTTGATTGACTGTCGGACCATTTCCTGCTGACACAGGGATGTAATACGTACACTACGTACGCTGGCAGCGATAAACCAATCAGAGAACATTACGTAATACGTACAGTACGTATGCTTACCATACTACCGGTATGTTGCAAAACAACATTTGTTTCTTCCTAAACTATGCGCTCCACACTCCTGTCCAGTAGGTGGCGGTAAATGCACTTTAAGTTGGTTTGCCATCTACCAATAAAAGTCAGATGCTTACGAAGCACAATTCAAACTACAAGCTATCAGTTACGCGGTTGTAAATGGGAATAGAGCAGCTGTGAAAGAATTCAACATTAATGAATCCATGGTTCAGAAGTTGAGGAAGCAAGAAAATGTACTGCGCCAAGTGAAGAAAACACAGTAGATAAGGACTTTGATGGATTTGTGGAAGAAGATTGATTAAAAAACAATGTGTGTGTATTGTTAAATAGTAGAATAAAGTTCAACTAAACTCACTGTTTTGCTTCTGTTACCTTTTTTGTGGACCGTATGTTTTAGCATGTGCCTTATAATACGTTGCACCTTATGTATGGGTTAAGTACAGACATAGACCCCGTAATTGAGACTGCGCATTATAATCCGCATTATGGTGCGGAAAATACTGTATTTGAGAACAGAAGCACTGTCTGTCCAAAAAACAGAATCCTGAAGCTGCAGATATAATTCCTTCTTCCATATATCATCCATACGGCTTGCCATTGAGCTCCGTTCGTGGGATGGTAACAGACTTCATTGGGGCTACTCTTGACTTTCCCATGATAAAAGCACAATGTACTAGAGAATGCATATTGAGTGTTAGCAAGTATGTCACAGTTCCATAGCCATCCTTGCTTGCATCTGAAAAATGATGCAACTGTGCAAATTGATGTCACCAAAGTTTGGAGGTTTTTAACCTCTTGTAAGGGGGCGCGGTGGCTTAGTGGTTAGCACGTTTGCCTCACACCTCCAGAGTTGGGGGTTTGATTCTCACCTCCGCCTTGTGTGTGGAGTTTGCATGTTCTCCCCATGCCTCGGGGGTTTCCTCTGGGTACTCCGGTTTCCTCCACCGGTCCAAAGACATGCATGGTAGGTTGATTGGCATCTCTGGAAAATTGTCCGTAGTGTGTGATTGCGTGAGTGAATGAGAGTGTGTGTGTGTGCCCTGCAATGGGTTGGCACTCCACCCCGGGTGTATCCTGCCTTGATGCCCGATGATGCCTAAGATAGGCACAGGCTCCCCGTGACCCGAGAAGTTCAGATAAGCGGTAGAAAATGAATGAATAAATGAACCTCTTGTAAGCTCAAAGCTTTCCATAAGATGAAGTTCTTGAAGCCAGCTTTTCCATTTTTGAACAACTAATTCAGGCAAGACATCGTCCCATCCTAAGTTTCTAAGTTCCCATCCTAAGTTGCAGAGGTCTTGCAATATTTTCTTAACAGACAATAGTACAGGGCTCACAATTCCCAAAGGATCATAGACAGAGCTAATCATGGACAGTATTCCTCTTCGAGTTATAGGTCTGTCTTTGATTACAATCTTGAACTTGAATGTGTCAGACTGAATGCACCACTGCATACCCAACACTCTCTCAACTAATGGAGATTCCCAATCAATATTCAGTTTTTTTGCTGTCTTTGTTCTTTGATCCTCAGGTATTACCGCCATGACTTTGTTAGACTGAATCCACCTTTGGCACATCTGGATACAAGTTTCTGGCACAATGTCATTGCTTGTTCAATAGGAGCAACTGAAACAAGGCAATCATCAACATAAAAAGAATGTAGAATTTTATCCACTGTTTCCTTATTGAGCTCTTCCTTATGATCTTCTGTACATTTCCTTAGAGCAAAATTAGCACAGCTAGGAGATGATGTTGCTCAAAATAGGTGCACTAACATCCTAAAATCAGTAGGGTCTTGGCTTAAATCCCCATCAGGCCACCAAAGAATCCTTAACAAGTCAGCATCCTGGGGTGGTACCCTTACTTGATGGAACATTGACTCGATATCTGCCATAATCACCACAGGTTCTTTTCCAAATCTCGTCACAACTCCAATGAGTGAGCTGTTGAGATCTGGTCCTTGCAAGAGTTGAGCATTAAGGGATGTTTCTTGGAAACTCACTCCAGAATCAAACACCACACGGATTTTCTTCTTTGTGGGATGGTAGACACCATGATGCGGGATATACCAAATTTGTTCATCACTAGGCATCAAATCCTTTGCAGGTACTTGCTCTGCATAAGCTTTGGAAAACATATCCTTCAGAAAATCTTTATAGTCAGTAAGAAATACAGAATCCTTTTGAAGTCTCTTCTTTAAATGTAAAGCACATTGTTCTACAAGTCTCCGATTATTTGGCATATGAATTCTCTTTCTCAGAGGTAAGCCAATCTCATAATACCCATCAACAAGCTTAGCAGAATTTGTCACCATTTCCTTACATTTCTGATCTTTCTCTTGAATAGCTAGTTTGTTCATCTTGGCTACATTCAGGGAAGTCCATTTTAAATTGCTGTTGCCACATGTCTTCCAGATTCAGAACTGAAATTCTATTGACTGTGACCGCTGTTTGAGCAGAATCCTTTACATCATTAGTATCTCCAGATAGTGGTCCATTAACAGTCTATCCTAACATTGTCCTGATTGCATAGGGTCCATCATTCACACTGCGGATGACTTTCAATGGTTCTAAAACTTCAGGAACATTCGTTCCAATCAACAGCTCAACCCCCGCCTCAATCTCTGGTAAATGAACACTCTTTAGATGGGGCCATCTTTGCAGGTTACTTTCTTTAGGTATATTCCTCTTGTGAACAGGCATACTTTCTTGTGTGTAGACTCTATGCAATTCACAAACGTCATTCCCATTCAATCCTGCTACTTCCATTTCAGACAGAGCATATCTACTAGTAACCTTTTCTTGTCCCATAGTTCTTAAAAGTATCCGCACTTTGGTTCCTGTGAGTTTAAGTTTTTTCATTAAACTCTCAGTACAAAACACAGGTGTGCTCCCTTGATCTAAAAAAAAAGTAGTAACAATTTTACTGCCTTTCTTGGCTATGATTTGTACAGGCACAATTGGGAGTTTACAATCATAGTCACCAGTAAGACCACTGGAAATCAAAACATCATTCACTGCCATCTTTGGTTTCTACTCAGTTGTACTGTATCAAGAGTCTTTTCCTTTAGAAAGATATGTAGCAAAGTGGGATGTTTAAGACCACAAACATCACACCAAAGACATTTTCTGCATTCTTTGCTTATGTGCCCAATGTTCAAACAGCCAAAACAACTCCACTTGACTTCAAGAAGCTAAACTTCTCATTGTGGGATTGTTTTCCCAACTGAGGACACATACCCAATGTGTGTACACCTTCACAGAAGAGACATTCTTTCATATCCAGACCAACCTTTATCTTTCCTGTCTTTTCAGATTCACTTCCTTTGCTTGCAGCAATCACTGTGGTAGCAAAGCTGGTTCGTTTTATTCCAGGACGAGAAAGAAATTGACTTCTTTTCACATCCTTATTCATTACTACAGGATTATCCTGTATATTTTCCAACACTGGGTCCATTCCCACTTTGACTTGATGCTCTATAAAGTTAACAAGATAAATGAAGGTAACTCGGCGGTTGTGTCTTTCTTGTAATTCACAAGCCATTGTTCTCCATTTATCCCGAAGACTGCAAGGGAGTTTCTTTATAATAATCATCATATTGGCTGGCATGTCCAACTCACACATATATTGTACCTCCTCCATGACATTACCACAGCCTCTAAGGAAAAGACTGTATTCTTGTAAAGCATTAACATCTTCAGTTTAATCTGAGGCCATGGCAGAGCTTTATTCATATAAGCAGATGCAATTTTCTGTTCATTTCCAAAATGTTCATGCAGGCTCTCATATATCCCCTGTGTGGGTCAATATGCTGACATGGGGACCAACAGTATATTGTTCAAGGTAATACAGGCAATCACTGTAGTTATCAGTCTTACTCTCAACACTGTTCATGAAAGCTCTCATGAATGCATGATACTGAAAAGGGTCACCATCAAACACTTTCAGATCTCTTTTGGGTAAGGATGACAAACATTGCTGTTTTAACAAGAGCATTGTTATTTCATTTTGCTTTCTAATTACACCATAAATGTTGCTCTGCACTTCGTCTTCAACATGTGGACCAATGGATTTCCTTATGTCCCTTGCTCCACTGTTTGGTGTCCAGAAGGATGATGTACCCCTATTGGAGGCTGTAAAGGTACTCTCGGTTGTACAATTCCTCCAATAGGCCTTGCTCCGGATCCTAATTGGTCATGCATTGATCCATTAACACAGGCTCCCCGTGACCCGAGAAGTTCGGATGAGCGGTAGAAAATGAATGAATGAATGAAATGATCCATTAACATTTACTGACATTTGAGGAACAAATGATTTAGCACTGGCATTAAGACTCTGTGTTTTCCTTCGATCTGACTCCAAGTTGGAACGTTTTCCTCTTGAATGTCCAGATTTATCGCTTGCCACACTCTGAGATTTTAAAACATTCAGTTTAGCCACTTGAACTTCAATTTCTCCTTGCAGATTAAGTTGTTCTTTTCTTAGCTGCTCCTCTTGATCCTTTAGTTCATGTTTATCCTTCAACAATTTTTGTTGTGTCTTTAATGCAGCCAACTCAGCCTCTGCTTTGAGATGTACAGAAGAAATAGATGACTCCCCAGATCTTCTTTCACTAATTGAGCTCTGATTTTTAGATGATCTGCTGCCTACATTTGAGACACTATCATTAGGTTTAATGTTATCTTGTAGTTTATATGATGTAACAATGGACGAAGCTTGGACTGTCGCTTAAAGAATAGTAAACTCTTCCTGTGTTGCACCAGTTTCAGACTGAACAGGAATAACATTCTCCTCTGGCATCTTCAACCACTTTTGAACTGCATCTTTAAATGTATCAGTATATTTCATGATGCTCAAAAAACATTCATTTTGTTTTTCATGCTCATCTTCAGGAAGTAAGGGAATCAGCATATCATGCAGCTTGATGGCATTTTCCCAAAATTCAACAAGAGTTTCAAACAGCATTTGTACCTGAGAGGCATTTTCCTTTCTTGT
The DNA here is from genome assembly GCF_022655615.1 of Tachysurus fulvidraco. Classification (NCBI taxonomy): domain Eukaryota; kingdom Metazoa; phylum Chordata; class Actinopteri; order Siluriformes; family Bagridae; genus Tachysurus; species Tachysurus fulvidraco. The sequence continues at coordinate 10,620,607 of NC_062524.1, read as the reverse complement.
CATTAGATTCTTTATCTTTGGAATTAACCCTTTAAATTTATTCACCTTTGTTTTTCGTTGCTTTTGCAAACTTTCAATGTGGTTCGCCAAGGCCTTTACAGTGGGTTTTGCTACTCTTTTTTCACCATCCATGACGTCATCAGCACTCGCTTCCCCTTATGTTTGTGTGCTTTCCAACGCATCAACAACAATCATATCACGCTTTACTTCCAACTTCTCACAGCATCACAACGAAATGTAGACAAACATCATTAACTTTCAAAAACATCGCTACATTATTTTCCACAACAAACGAATTGACAAACAACCTATTTCAAACACCAGAGCTCTGGACAAAACCAACTAAAGCCAAACAACAAACAAAACCACCGCGCGATCATTCCCAATGGATAAACAACGTACCGAACACTAACAACGCGCTTTCCAAAACAGCACAGCTCATTAGGAAAAGCCGAACACTGAGCTATGCAGTGATTGTTTGCATGCTTCACTTGGGAGCTTTGTTGGACATTTCTCATTGGCGTTTCAGCTTCTATTTCATCTCTGTTGAGCAGAATCCTGTACTCCGTGACGCAATGTTCAATCTTTGCGATGGGCACAAGAAGTGAAGCTCTTTGGTGACAAAATGTAGCGGCTATCTTGCGTTGTTAAAAGGCCACTGAGAGGCTGAAGGAGGAAATCAATGTATTTGCGATGCATATGAAGAGTCAGTGAGGCAAACAGATGTTAATAGTCCCTTTTTATTGCACAGACAGATATTTCTTCATGTTTGAAAGTATATATGTGTGTATGGTCAACAAAGAATACATCGTCCTGACTCACCCCCTCTCTCTACCACATTAAATTAGGTGACTAATATTCCTATTCTCAGGTAATCCCACGACCCTCCACCATGATCACATGACATTAATTTAACTCTTTCATGTCCCTGTCAATGTTTGTTACTTTGGCCTTGACCTTTCCTGAAGTTATTGTTTTGGTACTCATTTTATATTGTTCTTATTATTACCAGTATGATTTGGTATATTATTTTTGTTTAAAAAAAAACCTTTGAAGGTACTTTGTGTTCGGTGCTGTTTTCATTGTTTTCAGGTTTTCAGTGGGAAAAAATCCTGTTTAAATATTTACACATTTAGAATTTGATGCCTACAAAAATAATAATAAGACTAAATAAAAGTTTATACTAACCCTATTCTGAAGGTTCCACAAAATCAAAATTGGATATAAAAGAAGCATCAGCTGCTTAGTCTTTGCGAGACTGTCATATATCATCACCTTGTGAGAGAATTGTAAGTCAGTTCAAACACAAGGTTTCAGTGCAAAACTGAAAACAATTTAAGTCTTTCACCATATACAGTTGATGATGTTGGGCATTTTTGCAAACCATGGTAATGAAAAAAGAATGCATACACAATTGCATAATTGGAGTTGAGAAAAAAAATGGTATTTTGTGATAGTTGCAATGTGCATTTCATAGGTGTACTTTTATAAGACTGAATGACTATACTGTCACTCAAGGGTATTATGCATTAAATACATTTTTACTACTAATTGCTCCCCACCTTCTTTGTTGTTGATTTTTATTTTGTAAATTCTGTCCACAATGCTAAAATTATTTGCTTGGATAGATGGATTATTTATTGTCCGTGTACCCTGTGTAATGCAATTGTGTCAGTCCTTATAGTGCATAAAATGGTAAAAAAGAAAAAAATTTATACAAACATATAAAAGAGTATAAATATTAACATAGATCCGATAAAATGCTACTTGATTGAAGTAGTAAACAGATGAGATATTGCTTTTAACATATTGCACGTTTCGACTTACATTTATCTCATTTATACATCTGAACAGCGCCATCTTGTTGGCCCTGGGATTCAAACTCACGACCTTCCCAGCAGTGGCCTAACACCTTATACTCTATGCTATCACTTTTCTATAAAAAAAAAAAAAAAAGCATTTTCATTCTTACAATAAGGTCGCACTTGCATAAATATTAAGAAACTGCTTAACTGGACTTTTCTATAGACTCCTTAGACGGAGGATTTACATACACCATTTATTGTGAATGAATTTGAAGAAACCAACTATTATATGGTTCTAAGATGGCGCCGCGAATGGCAGCCTCAGTGCTTAGCTCCGCAGTGTTTGTTCTGTTTTTGTTAGTTTTTTCTGTTCTCTGCAAAGAAAACCCGATCAGTTTCACCAGAGATGAACTGCTGAACATTCGGCAGCACACACCACAAGATATTTTTCCGGTTTTTGAGTATTCGGACGTTTTGCTTACAACAATAACAAGCCATGGTTCACTGCGAAACTCAGCCAGCTCCGTCAGGCCAAAGTGGATGCTCACAGAACTGGGGATAGAGTCTTGTACAATCAGGCCAAATACACACTGGAAAAGGAGATCAGAGTGGCAAAGAGGAATTATTCTGAAAAATTACGGATTCAATTTTCCTCCAATGACTCTGCTTCAGTGTGGAAAGGTCTGAAAGCCATCACCAACTACACGACACCATCCCCCAGCACTGTGATGACTCAACAACTGGCAGACGACCTGAATGAGTTCAAACTGCAGGTTTGAAAAAGCCAGATTCTCACCTTCCGTAACCCCCGAATCAGTCACACCTACAATCCAGTTCAGTGAAGATGATGTGTGTCAGGTCTTCAGGAAGACCAAGAGAAGAAAGGCTCCAGGCCCAGACAGTGTTTCACCAGCCTGTCTGAAAGCCTGTGCTGATCAGCTGGCCCCCATCTTCACGCGGATATTTAACACGTCACTGGAGCTATGTGAAATACCCTCATGCTTCAAAAGCTCCACCATCATCCCCATCCCAAAGAAACCCAAAATCACCGGACTTAATGACTACAGACCTGTGGCTCTAACATCTGTGGTCATGAAATCATTTGAAAGACTGGTTCTGGCTTATCTGAAGGACATCACGGGACCCTTACTGGACCCCCCTGCAGTTTGCCTACATTGCAAACAGGTCTGTGAATGATGCAGTCAACATGGGACTGCGTTATGTTCTGCAGCATCTAGACAGACCAGGGACTTATGTGAGGATCCTGCTTGTGGACTTCAGCTCTGCCTTTAACACCATCATCCCATCACTACTAGAGCCCAAATTAACCCAGCTCTCCGTGCCCTCCTCTGTCTGTCAGTGGATCACCAGCTTTCTGACAGACCGGCAGCAGCTAGTGCGACTGGGTAAACTCAAATCTAGCACCCGCACCGTCAGCACTGGCGCCCCCCAGGGCTGTGTTCTCTCCCCACTACTCTTCTCCCTGTACACAAATGACTGCACCTCTAATGACCCATCTGTCAAGCTCCTGAAGTTTGCAGACGACACCACACTGATCGGCCTCATCCAGGACGGTGACGAGTCTGCTTACAGACTGGAGGTTGAGCGGCTGGCTGTCTGGTGCAGCCTTAACAACCTGGAGCTGAATACGCTCAAGACAGTGGAGTTGATAGTGGACTTCAGGAGAAACCCCCCTGCTCTTCCCCCACTAACCATTATGGACAGCATTGTCACAGCAGTGGAGTCATTCAGATTCCTGGGAACCACAATCTCCCAGGACCTGAAGTGGGACATTCACATTGACTCCATTGTGAAAAAGGCTTAGCAGAGGTTGTACTTCCTTCATCAGCTGAAGAAGTTCAACCTGCCACAGGATTTGCTGAAACAGTTTTACACTGCCATGATCGAATCCATCCTCTGCACCTCAGTAACTGTTTGGTTCAGCTCAGCCACCAAATTCGATCTCAGAAGACTACAGAGGGTAGTCCGGACTGCTGAGCGAATCATTGGCACAACTCTCCCCACTCTCCAAGACCTGTACTCCTCCAGAGTGAGCAAAAGAGCAAAGAAAATCACTCAGGACGCCTCACATCCAGCACACTCCCTCTTTGAACTGTTACCATCTGGTCGGCCCTGTGCACCAGAACGACCAGACATAGGAACAGTTTCTTCCCTCAAGCAATCCATCTGATGAACAATTAACACCATGGAACACACAACTCCTAATATTTGCACTATGTATACCTCAATAGCACATTTCATACTTGCACTCTGTACATACATACATACATATTGTCTGTACTGTTTACTTCAACTGCACACTTCACAATTGCACATGTGTACATACAAATTGTATATATTGTATACTTATTTGCATATGTATATTTCATATGTTTATTTAAACTGCACATTTTCACACCTGTAAATGTGTACATACAATTTCTTCTATACTGCATATGACATCCTGTTACACTGTGGAGATTATGTTACTAAAACAAATTCCTCGCATCTCTAAACATGCCTGTCAATAAAGCTGATTCTGTTTCTGTTTATTTCAAACATTTTTTTTTAATCAGTACTAAATTGTACGCACTCTATTTGTCCACTAGATGGCGGGAAAACACTGTAAAAAGACACTACTACTGTCTCTGTTCCTGGATTAATTTTTCACTCAGCCACTCAGGACATTCAGAAATCTTCATTGATGCTTTATCGTGGTGATGTACAGTATGTTAGGAATTAAGCATATTAATTTCTCTTTATTGTGCAAGTTCCAAATTCTAGATGGGATTTATAGCCTTACAATTTAAGGCAATGAGAGACAAAACTGCTGCCTGAGTTAAATAAGTTAAATAAAAGGTGTTCAGTAGGAGCATTTTGTGAGTCCTGGGATAAACACAGGAAAGTCTTTATGACTTAAACTTATAACAGGTGCTAATGTTGGGCGAGGAGGTCTGGGGTGTAAAAGGTGCAAAGGTGTTCAATGTGGGATCTGTGCAGGTCACTTATGTTCTTAAGCAACACAAACTTGGCAACCTGTATCTTTATGATGCTTACTTTGTGTACATTGGGTTTTCATGCATGAACATGTTTGGGCCTCTTAGTTCCAGTGAATGGACCTTGTTATGCTGCAGCACATAAAGACAATCAATACGTTCTAGTATTTATAACATAAATAAAATAACATATTCTTGGCCATATTGTGTAAGAATTTTTTTTACTAATCACTAAGGTATGTAAAAGATCTTTATTTAAACCAATGCATAGTTAAAATGCTGGTATTATTTTGTAATGATAGTACAAATAAAATGTTTGAAAAAATTGAATTGAATAGAATTTAAAAAGAAAAGGAAAAAAAAAAGAAAAGAAATGCAACTATATTATACGGGATACTTCACTTTACCAATACGTGGTGCATTGTACTGTTAATGCATAGGGGAAGAAAACATTTCAGGTTTTAATATTTTTGTGTCTAAGCTCCTCCTGCAATGGACGTTAGTTACCTCGAAGTACGCGCACCCGGTCAGAACGCGCGTGCTCGTCTGACCAGGTCCTGTGCATAGATTCAAGTTAAAGCCTCAAATAAGGTGAATGGTTCTTCGTGAGGAAGGCAGAGATGAACCCAGAAGCGCCGTCAGACTTTACAGGTCAGTGTTTAGCTTTTGCATGAGTGACTTTATTCACAAAGGGATGTGGATGTTAGATTTATGTTACTGCAGTAACGCTCGAGCTACAGGCTACACGGAAATACGTGCTGGGCTACACTGTAGGCACTGATCACTGCGACTGGATATTTGATATCCTAGTTTACACCAAAAGAAATTCATCGAGATTCGGATACATTTTGAAAAGCAAGTTTGCAAATGCAAGCGCTCGCTACAATCCCCGTTTTTTTATTATTATTATTACTACCCTGTAATACACAGCTAAGGAATTACTCTAGTGGTGAATATAGTGTTTGTTCAGGTCCAGGTGAGTATAGATAAGAGTTTGTTTGGTTTTTCCCCCAGTGCTTTTTTCTGCAGTCACGCATCTCATACGTTTGAGTCGTGATCCGAACGTGCACGCAATTTCATATCCTCAGGAGCCATGAATTCTGCTCAGCATTGTAGCTACACTACACCTGGTGAACATTGCAATACACGCTGTTAAGTCTATAACAGTCCTGGATGGACCATGTAACATGCATTATAAGTCCTGCATGGTCCTGGAGGCACAATCTTTCATGCCACTTATCCTTAATGGCATTGCAGGTCAGAGTCAGACAACGGTGTTGGTACTAACTGGTTGGTAACTTGGTTGACTACTTTAATTAACAGTTGGCTAAATAATAAATGTGCACGAATACTCAGAGCAGATCATACGCAAGCATTTGCAGATGTTTACTTGAATAAAGAGCAGTAGTGAATGGAGTGCATGTGTATCAGTAATGATAAGACTTTATAAGCATAACAGAGTGACATAACACGCTTTGCCAGGGAAACCGTGATTTATATGAAAAATAAAATTGCTCTTGCTTTGGTTTCACTAAACAAAGCTTGAGAAGATGTTATGACCGAATCAGAGAGAACTACACAATTTGTTAGTTCTACAGTTTGACATTTCTACAGAAAATAGGATCTATTCAAAACTAATTATATCAAGGATGATTTAAGGGGTTGGGTGTGTTTTTTTAAATAAGAGACCGGGTTGAGTTACTTTTAGGATTGAATAAAAAAGTTGACAGGAATTCATGTGAACAATATTAATTTGGCCAAATAATAATACTACTACTAATAATCTTTAAAGGTGATGTGAAACACAGTATTGCTTTGCATCATTCTTTTGTTTGTTTTTCCCTTCCTGAAATGAAACGTAGAGCTCTGCCTACTTTTCCTTAAAAGGTAACCCATAAGCTGTAAAAGTTAACCCAGTAACTGCCTGTGCTTCTTCACTACTTCAGATTCACCTTCAATGAGCAGAACCTTTGTTATAAACCGTTTACAAAGCATATTTACAGAAATATTTCAATTCTTTTAATCAGTTTATCTCTCATGACCAAGCCAGGGGTAACGGTGGTGAGAAAACGGAACCAGCAACAATATAACAACAATATAACAATATAATAATAATAATAATAATAATAATAATAATAATAATAATAATAATAAATAATAATAATAATAGTAATAATAATAATAATAATAATAACAATAAGAAGAAGAAGAATGTTATATGTATAACACCTTTAATGTTTAAAATTCAAAGTGACTCACATGTCAAAACATAAAAAAGTAAAAGTGTAAATTTAGAATAAAATAATAATAGTTAAAGGTAGGGTCTTCTATTTTTGAAAGCCAATGTTGACATTTGAAATCACCAAAACAAACACGTCCCGTTGGCCGAATATTCACAGATTAGAATTTCCTGAGTCAATAACTCCTGAGCTAAACGCTGTTACTAGCTGTACAGTTGTAACTGCCTCTCTACATTACTACGATAGAAAAGAGGTGCTATTTGTGTATTAACAGCGTTTAGCCCTGGAGTTATTGACTCAGGAAACTTGAATCTGTGAATACACGGCCAACTTCCTGCTCCTTCAGTTCTCTCCAGTGCTGGAAAGCTGATCCTATATTAACACGGGTCCTTCTTCTTGCCTTATCGTAAGCCTTTCTTCACTTTCTTTCTTTGTTTGTATCCTCCATGTCAATGTTAAAACCGCTTTCTGCTAATGTCACACATTGCACTGAACACTCTCTTCGACGCATATTGACAAGACCTGCCCCTTTTTGCTCATTGGCTACACGTTTGTTTTGTTTTTTGTTTCGTATTCGGCCCGACTCAGTTTTCTGAAGCATTTCTCAAAAATCAGAGACCCCACCTTTAATGATGATAATTCTAATAATAATAAAGAAAATAATAACAACTACGAGTTATTATTAAACTATGGATCAAATCAATTTTTAAAGATATCTTAATATCTTTAATAGATAATTTTTAAAGATGTCTTTATATGTTTTTTAAAAACATGAATATTTTTGAATAATATTTAAAGATTTTTGGGGCATAAAAGCCTACAGCTGCTTCATGATTTAGGTTTGGGATCAGGAATGTTCTCATCCTGGTATCTGGTAAATGAGGAATAATAGAAAGGTTTAGAACACTTTCCTTTATCAGATGTACATGAAATGCATAGACAGTACACACCAGGCCTGGCTCTAAAGATAACAAAATTAACCAGTATGCAAAATGTGTTATGCAAAGCATTTTGGGATGTTTAGACCATTTACAGTATTTTCTGCAACTACAATATTTTCAGCAACTACAGCTGACTGAGTTAGAAGCTCTTCACATGTCTACTGTAAACACATGATGTTTTTGTAGCCTTGACATTCTGTTGAAGCAACAATAATGTCATGTTCACACTGTTCACCACAGTGCAGTTAGAGTAGGTGGAAGTTGGCTAAGCTTCAGCATTTCTGTCCGTCAGCAGTGTGATGGTGATTGTCCTCTCTGGTCTAGGGCTCAAGAGTGACTGCTTCTGATTGAATGAAGTTTATTGTTATGTTTTGTGATTGACTTCCTGCGATGAGACTGAAGGAAGCCAGTGGGAGGAGGATAGGGGCCATTATCAGGAAAAGACTAAACTCCTGATGGTATGCAGTAGAGATAAGGCAATTGTATCTACTGTATGTGAGTGTGTGTGACTCTGATGATCAGTTTATCCTGTCGTTCTGTCTGTCTCTCTGTCTGTTTGTCTTTCTGTCTTTTTGTTTATCTGTCTGTCTGTCTGTCTGTCTGTAGAAATAGGATCCTCCAACCTGATGTCTCTCTCTTTGTTTGTCCATCTCTACCTGTCTGTCTTTCTGTGTCTAACTGAATGCCTAGAGAAATAGGATAATCTAACTGGATGTATCTATAGGCTGTCTGTCTGTCTTTCTTTAGCAACAAGGTCACCTATCTACCTACCTACCTACCTACCTACCTACCTACCTACCTACCTACCTATCTATCTATCTATCTATCTATCTATCTATCTATCTATCTATCTATCTATCTATCTATCTATCTATCTATCAGTATTTATGGCCACCTGCACTGTGTATTTGCCACCTGCACTGTCGTCGATCTTCTTGTGTTCTTAAAGGAACAGTTCAGACAGAAGCTTCTCCGTTACCTTGAATGTAGTCTAACGTATGTTTAGTGTCCAGTTTGCTACATTAGTTTTGTACTGGTTGTGATGCTCATTTTGCTAACAAGATCACTAGCTGCCAGTTTAGCATACCATTAACAACTGCGTAAGCAGGTTATTACATATTTTTAAGTAGTATCAGTAAACTACTTCAATCTAACGCCCGCTGCTAGTTTTATTCTTATTCGTATTTAATATTTAACCAGTAATCCTACATAATTTAATCTATTAAGATATTACCCATTAGCCTGTAAGCTTTGAGGTGAGCATGTAAATAATGTATATAAAAGTTTTCAAACTTATTTGAAGTTGTGTATGGAATTACTTGCATCAGCTAAAAAAGAGCTGACATCGTTTACCTACTGTACTCGTTTCTCTTTCGCTAAACCTGTCTTTAATTATTTACTGTCGCTCACTCTCTCTTTTTAACTCACTGAATTTGGACACCTGGTCATGACAGTACACCTTAAAATGTTTCTCTTTTGTGATTTATTTGATTTAGTGAAAGCTTTTTGAAGATTTGTTCATTTAGGGGGCTAGTTAATTCAAGAAAATACTAGCTGTGGCTCGTTAAATAATATAATACACCACTTAGATAGATAGATAGATAGATAGATAGATAGATAGATAGATAGATAGATAGATAGATAGATAGATAACCCTCTGCTAACATTCTTATTTTGTTCTCTTTCAGTCACTGATGTTTTTACTTCTCATAATGAAATCATTGAAAAAATAACAGAATGACAGAAGTGTGCTAGTATGTGAAAAATGGATGTTACGTAATCATCAGTAAACATTCTCTGTGCTACATGGGAAACTGTAACAACATTGGCACAGCTACAAAAGAATATGACCTGCTTGTGCGATTGCAATGACTTGCAGGACTACTTCTTTGTATGTTTCCTTTTCTAGAAGATTCGAAAATGAGTGATATGTCATGACCATGACTGCTTTGTGTCGTGAAAAGTAAACATATGTGAACATAAAATGGTCTAAACAGGTTGTTACTCCTGAGGTAATTTACATTATAATAAAGAACAAATCCATTCTCTCTTATTCAGATTGAACATTCCAGAGATCACATCAAGAACAATGCTGTATTCGACATTGTGACTCTACAACATCAACAACAAAATAAAAAACAGTGAGAAGAAGCATCATGGCGCATTTTAAACTGGATAATGTTGAGGATTTATATGAAATCAGACAGGTACTGGGCAGGTAAGGATTTTATATATTAACTGATTATACAGTGATACACCTGTCATACATTGATAGAAGTTTTCTGTAAAATAGAGAAAAGTATTTCACATCAACATACACCATGAGTCTAATTTTGATCTGTAAATTTTCCATACTATTTTTATATATTTTTATTTTAATATTTATAATGATAAGATGGCCAGGCTGGTGTGAGCTGACAAGAAGTCTGTGGTAACTCTGTGGTAACGTGATCAGAAAAGCATGTTTTTGCAATCTTACTTATATGGTATTAAGCCTGAATCATTAGACAGTTATAAAGCACTTTATTACTAACACTACACTAATACTGGGTAGAGTCAGCTTCGATTCTTCATGGCATGTAGATTCAGCTCCATGTTGAATTCCTGCAGATAGTTAATCTCTCATCCAATCACATTGCAAAGGTGATCTACTGGATTCAGATTCAGTTACTGGGAAAAAAACACTGAAGAACGCTGAACTTATTATCATGTTCATGAAACCAGCTTGAGACGAATTTTGTGCATTAACGTCCTTATAGTAGCCACTAGAAGATGGTAAATTGTGCCATGAAGGTGTGCACATGGTGAGCAGCGATACTCAAATACTCTGTGGCATTCAGGTGATGATTGATTAGTATTAAAAGTCCCAAAGTGTGAAAAGGATACACCTGCCACAGGCAGATTGGGTCCATGGATTCATGCTGTTCGAGAAAATACTGACCCTTCCATCTGTGTGTCTCAGCATAAATCCAGATTCATAATTTTTCCTGTCTTCAGCAGTCCAGTATTGGTGAGTGTTTGCCCACTGCAGCTTCAGTTTTATGTTCTTGCCTGACAGAAGTCTAAAAATCCCTAAAAATCTCTTTTTTTCCCCTGCTACAGTTATAAAGGTAACTACTTTCTGTACTTTCTATGCAGGAACTATTTTCTGTAGATAAAACACATAGCACGGCATGCAGACTAAAACATGCACGCACTCATTGGGAAGAAAGAAGATATGTGATCATTTTAGTGTAGTGCTTTTCAGATGAACAAATACATACATGACATCACTAATGCACCTGAGACCTATTGGCAGATAATTACCCACAAAAGAAAATGGGGTAAAGAAATAAAAGCCACACCAGGCACAAAGAGACCACATAACCATGTAAGGAGGTGTATTATTAATGGAACAAAAGCCCTTGATAGAATTTTTGTCTTTTTGCTTTGTATGAGTTGTATAATGTGTAGAACAGGTTTGAGCTCAACTCGCTTATGTTCTGTTCTTGCTGCACCAGTGGTCATTTCGGGCAAGTGCGTGAGGTGTGTGAGCGGGCTACCGGGATTGTGTGGGCAGGGAAGTTTCTGAAGCTGCGGCGCGGTGCAGGGAGCCGCCTGGGCCTGGAGAGGGCGAGCGTGGAGAAAGAGGTGGAGATCCTTCAGAGCCTCCAACACCAGAACATCATGGCCCTCCGTGATGTGTTCGAGAGCAAGGCAGAGGTGGTCCTCATCGTAGAGCTGTATGTTTGTATGTGTGTGTGTGTGTGTGTGTGTGTGTGTGTGTGTGTTGAGGCATATACAGTATGTACTGTAGATGTACAGGTCCTAACCCTAAAAACGGTGATGTCTGGGGTAATATTATGATGACAAAACCACTTAATGCAGTGCAGGATGGGGAATTAATGGGGGATAAACAGAATGGGTTTTAGTTCAGAATTTTAATAAAGAATATAAATATTAAACTAAAAATAATGCAACGATAATCAAATTTAACTACTTATAGCTGCATCCAAAATGGATATACTGTAAATGCAAATCCAAACTGTATCATGGTTTCTGTGCAGGGCTTTTGCTGTTGTTTATTTGTTTGTTTGTTTGTTTGCTTATTTAGAAAGATTGTCAGCTTTAGACTAAGTACAGTACAGTATGTACATTAAAGTTTTTAATATGTAATATTTTTAAAAGAACAACTGCCAAGTTTCAGTAAAATTCCCACTACAACACAAACACAACTCAAAAAACCTGCCCATGGTCCGACATTGGATAAGTAGATGCATTTTGGAGCAAGCACTGATGTTCGCAGAGGCTTGTGGTCTTTTTCAATCAGAAAGTGATTGGCCCCATTAATCACTGCTTGCACCGGTATAAATATCTGTATTTGTCTATTCTCAATTTAACACGTTACTTCAAAATATTGTTTTTATGTTAATATTATGTTACATCCTGGGTATTCAACGTAGAAGAGCAAGTACAGGAAGTAAAGCTTCTCTGCAGGCAGGAAAATTTTTTTTATAGTAGGTATTGAAAATCTTATAATCTGATTCAGCTGAAAAAGCAATAAAATATAATGTAAAATAATGTAATATAAGACAATAAAATATAATGTAAAATAATGTAATATAAGAGAATAGAATATAATGTAAAATAATGTAATATAAGACAATAGAATATAATGTAAAATAATGTAATATAAGACAATAGAATATAATGTAAAATAATGTAATATAAGACAATAGAATATAATGTAAAAATAAAATTACAAATTGTATGCATCTGCTATATTTTATGTGCTTTTTCAATCATATAACTAACAAGACTCCTTCTGGTTACTTTGATGTAATCTGAACTTCTGCATATTATTAACTCTATCTTTAAACTTATTTTACAGAAATTCAAGAATCACAGAGTGAAAAAAGGAAATGGTTTATTTTTATTTTATTCTTAGTATTCAAGGCGGTGAGTTGTTTGACTTCATTGCTGAGAAGGAGAGCTTGACCGAGACGGACGCGATCAAGTTCCTGAAGCAGATTCTAGAGGGGGTTAACTACATGCACAGCAAACACGTGGGCCACTTTGACTTAAAGGTGCTTTGTCTTAGAGTTACAGTTTCTATTCTTATTGATATATAGTTTTATTATAAAGAAGCTTCCATGTGTTGTATTTTACTTTATGCTTTTACTTTATCAAATGCTGTGGATTAGACATGGCTTGACCTGAATATGCTATGTTATTTGTTTTTGGTGCTACATTAGGATTTTGAGAGTCATTAAATGCATTTAGCTTAAAATAAACAATGCTTTGAGATGTTTTTTAGATTATTCCTGCATCACTGTTTTGCTTTTGTCCTCCCTCAGCCTGAGAACATCATGATGTCAGATAAGCAGGTCCCCAATCCTAATATTAAGATCATTGATTTTGGAATGGCCCACTGCTTTCTACAAGGAGTGGAGTATAAGAGCACGGGTGGAACCCCACAGTATATTGGTAAGACAGACATTCTTGTGTTAATTGTGCTTAATTTGAGTGAACATATAGTAAAAATACTTAGCATGGGGGTATTCAGGTCAGACAGTCTCCATGGAGACGAGAGAAAGTTCAGGAAGTCACATGAACAGGGTGAGAAATAAGTGGACAGAAACAGGAAGAGAAAAATGGGACGGGCTTTTCAGTTACATTTCAGATGGAAATGTATATATGTTCATCCGTAAAGAAAAAAATATATATACATATAGGAGGTGTATTAATAGGAATGGGTGGATGGAGTGATGGATGGACTGATGGATGGAGTGACGAATGGATATCTTTGAAATCAATTAGCTGTTAAATATGTTAATCTTTGCTGCTGATCTTTTGAAGTTCAGAAAAAAAAGGAACCTGAGCTGTCGTTTCTTTATTCATTATCCAGAGTTGATGGTTTTACAGAGGTGATGTGATATGAAACAGTGCGGGCCAGTATATTATTCAGCATAAGTCGCTGTGGATTCTCTCAGATTCAGTGAGAGAATGGTGTGTACCGTGTACTGTGTAAACAGTGTGTAACGTGACTTTTCTGCATTTCATTCAGTTTCTTTCTTTTTCTGCTTTTAGCCCCGGAGATCATCAACTTCGAACCTCTCAGCACAGCAGCAGATATGTGGTGTGTACATGTACATACATGCACAGTCTCTCACAAACACACACAAACACACACACACACACACACACACACACACACACACACACACACACACACACACACACAGTGTGTCAAAGTGCCTCAGGGTAAATTTTTGACAAGTTGAATCCTGGCCACTTCTGCACAAAAATGTGCGCACTTTTCATATAGACCCTCACACTTTGTATGCAGTTAAAAGCATTTTTTGTGTAACAACTATCTATAATCTTTGTGTTTATTTCTTGGCACATAGCAGAGGTGTAGCATGTTCAGAGTTTTTAATTTGGAAAGGGTTTGTTAGCTATGGTTATGATGGTATGCAGAAGCTGTAAGCAGCCTGTATCTGATGTATAACATCTGGTTCTCATTTTTAATCCTGTTTCTGTTTAACCGTCATACCTGTTTCGAAACTGGGGTGTGAGAAGTGAAAGAATGTTCTCCCCTCTGTTTCTTTTCTTCAGGAGTATTGGTGTTATCACCTACATTCTGTAAGTACTTATTTTTCTCATCTGAGTCATGCTTTTGAAAATACCCACAGGCCTATTTGAGTTCCTCAACACAATAAAAAAATCTTTATACACGTTATGAAATATGATGTTTGGGAAATGTTTGGAAAAACATTTCAGTAAACATTAAGCACTGCTCATAAACAGAGTTCTTGACAACTAAATATAATACACATTTTATTATCAGTAGCAAAAATAACATGAACTTGTACTCAAAAATTAAAAATGATTAAAAATCGTATTAAAAATTGTACTCAAAAATATTCAGGTATTCAAACACACCAAAAGTTCAGGGCCGGCATTCATAAATATTCTCCTAAGAGCTCCTAATTTAGCTTAAACATTTCTAACTAGGAATCTTATCTTGAGAGTGATTCAGGACCGATCTCAGCAGCTCTGAGCATGGAAAATACAACAACTTTAATCTTTAATAGGAGGCGGGGCTTAAAACTGTTACTAGGTATGACACATTCTTGTGATCGTTTGGCTAATAAAAAAGGAGCGTTTTTAAAATCTGGCCTATTATAAGCCATCGCTTTGTTTCTGTGTTAAGATATTTAAATCTATATCGTGTAGGGATTATGTTCATAACCGATCATATTAGTCATCTGTACGTTATAAATGTAATAATAAGTTTAAGTGTAAATGTAAGCGTAAATGTAAATGTAAATGTAAATTTAAGTGTAAATGTAAGCATCTCCGACACAACGCAGAAATATCAAATTATGTCTGCTTCTATGCCACTTAGCGAAATGCTAAAATCTTTGAAACAGTGCGTAAATGCCATTTATATGTATATGTGTCTATACATTTCTTCTCCCTCTTCACCTTCCTTTCGGCCATTTTCTTCTCTGATAAAGAATCTCTTAATCCTCTTAAAAGTCCTCCTCGTCCTCCTCACTACTCCTAACACTTTTTTACCTTATATGGGTTAAGATGCTTTTTAAATAACTTTTACCTTTACTATGATCTTCTCTTTCATCTTAAGGGGAAACGCCCACATTTCTAAGAATTATTTTTTTAGAATTTTCTCACTACGAGAAACTCTTTGCACTAAGAATTTTCATGAATGCGGGTGTTTGATGTTTCATGGAAGACAGGAATATCACTGGTCCTACACAGGGAGTTGAGCTCAGTAAATAGTGGCAAGACTTCACAAGAGTTGATTTCTAACAGGCAGATGAATGCTTAATGCATTCAAGAAGAAGTTACAACTTGTAATTCCTCACCTGAATGCCACTGACAATTAGGGCTGGGCAATATAGTCAAAAATATTATCACTAAAATTTTATTCATATTGTTTGATATCGAAATTCATTTCATACCGTTAATGCGAAAATAAATTTGTTCCACATGTTTCTTAGACCCCAAAAATTAAATTAAACTTATCTTCTTGTTGATATAAACTTCCCATGCTAAGATAACTTTTATTCTGAAGTGGAAGAAGCATAACAAAAACTCAGTCTAAAAGCCATAACATTTACGTCACAATGTAATGAGATCAGTGCTGATTTTCCACTGTTTTTAAGTTGGAGCATGAGTTTAATTATAAAATACAAAATGATTACTTCTTTTTTTAACTCCTCTCACATGGAGTAATCATTGAAACAGTGCATACAAGTGACTGCTTCACTTTTTGACTACACTTTTTGAGGGTTGTTTATGCATTTGGATTATGCAGTGGAGTGCAGACTTTTGGATCCTTGTATTCTCAATAAGATGATTGTCAAGTAAAGAAGAAATCTGTTGTGGAAAAAAAACACAGTTCTTTGGCATGGTGGTTAGTATGTTTGGTTCATACCCCTTAGGTTGGAGGTTGAATTCCTGTCTCTGCCCTGCACTCTTACATATAAAAATGACAGGAAATTGGCAGGTTTTCACAGAAATTGCACAGAAGAACTATTTTGTTCTGTGGGCAGTGGTAGAACAGTCTTTAATATGTTGGGCCACTGACTAGAAGTTTGTGAGTTTAAATCCCATCACCGTCAAACGGCCAGTACTGATCTCTGGAACAAGACCCTCAGTTGTATAAATAGATTAATTATTTGGATCTGCTAAATACTATAAATGTGTGTAAGTGTATATTATATCCTGTGAACATCGGCTAAGTCTTGAAAAATGCTCAAAAACCTTATCAAAATCGTGGAGATATTTTTTCAATATAGTATCAATATAGATTTACCACTCAGCCCTATCCAAATCACACCTCAACCTAAAATTTCAATCTATCTACTTGGGTAGTCTTGACTTCCTCATATTATAGAGTGATATTATGTAGAGTTTAAGTGACGTGACATACGGCTAAGTACGTTGACCCATACTCAGAATTTGTTCTCTGCGTTTAACCCATCCAAAGTGCACACACACAGCAGTGAACACACACACACACACACACTGTGAACACACATCCGGAGCAGTGGGCAGCCATTTATGCTGCGGCGCCCGGGGAGCAGTTGGGGCGTTCGGGCACCTCGGTTGTGGCCGGCCCGAGACTCGAATCCACAACCTTAGGGTTAGGAGTCAGACTCTCTAACCAAGCCACAACTTCCCCAGGAAGTTTAATGTTTCTCTTGAGCCAAGACACTAGTTAAAACTATACTAGTTGCTGTTTGGAGAAGGTAATGATCAACATTACATTATTACAAACATTAACCTACTAACTTGTTGCTAAGTGAATTGCTATTGTTGTTGCTGTGCTGTAATTTCAGTCCAAACTGTTGCATGAACGTTTAAACTTTTCTCTTGTACAACAGAACACTGTAAAAGTGTGAGGTAGACAATGACATTAGTACAAACTGAGATTGTCACATGTAGTACAAAGCATCAAAGCACAACTAGAGAAATAAAGAAGTGAATCTCAAGCAGGTGATCAGCAGTTCAGCTCTCTAAGCAAGGTGACCTCTTGTGGTTGGTGGCAGACGTGCAGGTAGTCACTAAAATAGCCTGAAATATCCCTTGATATAGTCGTGTTGACACTTTATTTTATATTTCTGGAAAGGTAGGTTTTACTGAACTCAAATGTGTTTTGTTTTGTACCTGCCCTGTTTAGAAGAGTGACATCAGAGCTGTAACAGAGCTCAGCTTGTAGATATATGTGTGAATGTATGTTTTTGTCAATCTAATAGCAGCCTAACTAATTATTAGCTACTGGTGTGTTTACTTTTTGCTTCTGCCTCAATCTGAAGTTAGGCTTTCACATTTTAAAATCTGATTTCTTCTATAAGTGAAAAGGGCTAAAAGTCACTTTGGCTAAAGGTCTTCATTGTCTCTTCACTTGACTGAGCTATTTTCATGCCAACATTATGGAAATAACTTCTGATTAGTTCTGTTGGTTCTGTTTTCTTGTCATTCTTAATCTCTTTTATTAGGTAAAAAGTTAAGCATTTTAATACCCAGTAACTGATTGCAAACTTAAACCATTAGGCACTTTATGTTAGGGGAAGTAATTATAAAAAACTTGATTGGCTAGTAAAGTTTTAGACATCATTAGCCACACAGAATATTTTTACACTTGTTTTGTAAAGATGTATTTACGTCTTTTTAAAATAGTCATTTTAATGTATATTATTGGCAGAAAAGCTAGTGGTGTAGTGACATCTGATGTTTTTTTTTTTCTATTATGTTGCACATCTTGTTCCGTCATTTTGAAGCCAGTGGGTTTTTTTTTTTTAACAGATCTTTGGTCACTTCTGGGAATTGTATTTAAGGTTTAAAATGCTTTTAATACTTGTGTTTAATTTTGAAGATTATCTTAATAACAAACATAAGAATCATATACTTTTGATCACAGAAATTATTTTCTCGAACAATCCCAAAGCCAATGGAATAATCCCACTTATTTTTTATTGAGGAAACCAGAGTGATGCTATCTTTCGGGCTGTGCTACAAAAATACGTCATCCCTGCAGCATTCTTTATTTCTTTTTTATTTTTTTTATTTTGAAAAGTCTTTTTATTGAAAACAAACATAAGTCAAATAATAATACAGAATCCCAGTTTGCTTTTACATAAAAATGGAGTAAAGTAAAAGAATTGCAACAATAATAATAATAAAAATAATAGAAAGGAAGCAGAAATCCGGCAAAACCTGAAGGCCTATGAAATATGAGCTCAAGCTTAATAAAAAACGTTGTATCCTTAAGCCATTGTGAGTGAGAAGGTGGGATGGAGGACTTCCACTGAAGAAGATGATGACTTCTAGCCAGCAATGATGTAAAGCTAATAACTTCCTTTTGCATTGAGTTTAACTGAGATGCTTTATCTGGAAGTCCAAATATAGCAATCAATGGGCAGGGTTGCAAATGTACTCCCAGAATAGTGGACGTTGTTATGTAATGGACCTAAAGAAGAAGCAGTTACAAACTTGAAACATTTCTTAAACAATTATTTTTTCTAAGTAGGAGACATTTCTTTTCCCTATCACTTCAGCTTATATGGCAATCTTGTCAAATTATTTCTAACTATTGATGCAGATATATTGCAGTATACCATGTACCTGACACATGATGGATGGAGGAATTCATTCAGAGTTTGTGTGTGAAAGGATACAGTAACATTACAGTATTACACATGAATTTCTTATCAATATGAAGTATAAAACATGATTCATCATGTTTAAATAATGTGTAATAAATAATGATGCACTGTAAGTATTAGTTAATGTACACTTAATATCTTAAATGAATGTCTACATTAAGATGTTATGTGTTTCCTTTTCTTTAAAGATAGCTATTTAAACACATTGCGGTTGATAGAAAATGTGCATACTCTGAATATCTTTCTGAGATTAAAGTAAGCTTTTATGCTTTCAGGCTGAGCGGTCTTTCTCCGTTCCAAGGCGACACAAACGAAGAGACGCTGAAGAACATTGTGGACATGAAGTACGAGTTTGAGCCACACTACTTCAGCCAGACCAGCTCTATGGCCAAAGACTTTATCCAGAAACTACTTGTCAAAGAGCAGAGGTAACACATTTGAGCTAGAAAATATTAGAGGCGTAACAGAGCTTATCTGACAGAAGCTGCATTTTATCCTTCACATCTTCTCTTAAAGAAATGTTCAGCTACAAAATCTCTCTCGGGATTTTAATGATTTTAATGTTCACGGAACAAATATTCATGGACGATCCTGTCACTTTTTAATACGTGAGTCAGAATCCAAATTCAGATATCACACAATATTACATTATAAAAAGGTCTAAATGCTACATAAAACAATATAAAACATAAATAATTTATGAGGAAAAAAGTTAGATTTTTACCTTATATTCCCCCTTAGTGTGGCACAGTGAGCAGTTTTTGGTGGTTTAATGGTAGAATTTCAGTCCTTAGATTGTGGTTTGTTGATATGGTTTGGGAGTTTCCTCTCTATACTCTATATTCTGATTCCCTCCACAGTCCAAAGACATGTTTTGTAGGCTGATGTTTTGTAGGTCATCTCTAAATTCTTTGTAGTGTGTGTGTGTGTGTGTGTGTGTGTTTGTGTGCGTGTGTGTGTGAGTGAGTTTGTGCTGTGATGGATTGATCTTCTGCCCCGGGTCTCTTGGTATAGACTCCAGGTTTTCTGTGACCCTGTGTAGAATAAGTAATATAGAAACTAAACAAATTATTGCATTGTTGTTAATTATCTTTCATTTCCATATTTTTTTGTGTGTGTATGTATTTATAACACAGTGAGAGAATGACTGCTGAGGAATGCCTGATTCACCCCTGGATTAAAGTAAGCCTTTAAAAAAGCCCCCCTTAACAACCCTCTTTCAAATTTAAATGTATGAGAGAATAATCTTGCCAGGTGTATAGATAAAGTGTTTTCAACTTGACTTCTGTTTTAGCCTCTCACTAGGACGCAGTTGGCAAAGAGAAATCGCTCTTCCATCAACATAAAGAACTTCAGGATGTTTAATGCTAAGAGAAAGTGGAAGGTGGGTCATGTTTGCTCTTAGCTCTGAATCACCACACATTCAATAGCACCACTGCTACTTAAGCAAACATTGGCCGGCGACGGTGCACGCTCAGATTTTGAGACTTCCGATGTTGCACACACATGTTTCTGTCTCCCTGATGCGATGATCTTTTTCTCATACCTAATAGCAGGATTGAGGTGTGTTCATTATGTTGGCTTTGTAGAAGCCAACATTCTGTTTTCCTATTTAAGCTTAGACAAAAATTTATAAATAGTAACTGCTCCTAGGGCTTTCGAGCCACATGCACCAAATTCGGATATGTCGTCGACCCTGGTCTGAGGTTTGTTGTTGTTACTTTTCTAAGTGATCCGAGTACCAGTACTTCTGGTACCAGGTCTCAAATTGGCCTTTTTTCCCATAGACTCCCATTATAAACTTTGGAGGTTTATAACTTGGCAAGCTTTCGAACTATCTACACCAAACTCGGGCCAGCTCCTTTAGGGTGATACTCTGAACAAAGTTTTAAATTGGTGTACTGACTGGCCTTTCGGTTGTGCCGCAGCCCCGCCCCCAAAATATGCAAAATCAAAACTTTTTACAACATGGACATGTGACATATCAGAACACTCAGAACAATGAGGGGAACTTCCTCACGGGTATTCTGATGATGTCACGTGATGTCACGTGAAAATTAAATATTTGCACAACATGGTCTTGTTACATTTACAGAATTTAGCAGACACCCTTATCCAGAGTGACTTACAACTGAGCATTAAAGGGCCTTGCTCAGGGGCCCAGCAGTGGCAGCTTGGTGGACCTGGGGTTCAAACCCATGACCTTCCGATCAGTAGCGCAACACCTTAACCACTGAGCTACCACATCCCCCACTTGTGACATATCAAACCACTCCTCACGTGTATTCTGGTCATGTCACGTGACGTCACATGAAAAAAAATAATTAGCACAACATGGACATATCAAAACACTCAGCCCAATGTGGGGAACTTCCTCAAGAGTATTCGGATGAGGCCACATTCTCGTCTCCACTTACCTCCAAATGTTTTGGCACCCTAGCTTTCTGTCTGCTTGCTTCCAAAAGTAACACTGACCCTTATGTCCACTCACCTCCAAAAAGCACCGGCCTTTGCGAATACTTGCATCGTCAAAGCCAACATCAAAGTTTGTCGTGACGAACTTTACAAATCTAGTTATCTATTTGTTGTTAAACTCTACAGCCTGCAGTTTGTTATCTATATTTTGCAATTACAGAAATGAACTCAAAGTCTGATGCATCCTCTGCAATATTTATAATAATAAATAATATAAGTTTCATTAAAAAAAATTTTTTAAATACAACAGATTTAACATTTGTTACAGATCATCACAGCACACATTCAGCCAAAGCTCTCTTCCACTCACAAGCATCAAATTTGAGTGCAGCTCTCACAGAAAGTCATCACATATGTGTCTTCACTGGTAGTTTAGAAAAAAGATGCTTTTGTGCTTCAAATTTCATCAGTTGAAATTTTTGGCTGCAATATTCATAAAAAAATCTGCAAAATTCTGGAGGGATTCAGTTACATATTATACATGTATCAGTAGTGTTGCAAAAAAAAATCACCGTGTGATGATAAGATACAATATTGGCCTTTTGTTCTGTATTTTGTATTTATATATATATCTTTAACCTGCCGAATCATCAAGTTTGAAATACTTTTCCTGACTAAAAGTTTTGAATTATAAATTATAACAAATTCATATTAAGTAAGATTAAGGATAACCCAACTATTTGAATAACTACATCAAAACAATGCCTTGTATTTTTGTTTTGTCACATTGCAACTCTCAGTTTTAAATTTATTTTTATATTCAGATTTTATTGATCTGGTTTCTTTTCTGAACTTGAATTCTGTTTAAAAAGAAAAACAAAAAATCTGGTCCAATTCATTTTTCATAATCAAAATTTGGCAAATTGATTCAAATTGATCTCAATCATACTGATATGGCATCATATTTCTAGTATTTCAGTCCAAATCTACCTACACTTATCCCGAGCTCTTCAGTGAGTGACTATTCGCATGCTGTATCAGCTCAAGTGTGACCAACAGAGACATCTACTGCCCATGTGTATGAGCACAACATCATGTAAACATTGCTTAATATGCGCAGTGAATAAGAGCTATAAAATAGTTTGTTCAACACACAAGATTTATAGCAGTGGGTCTCTGAGGCATAGACAGTGTTTTTGTATTTTTTTTATTTATATATATTTTCTGGAACCAACATCTTACATTTATCAGTTTTTATATTTAGATTATGGTAGCTTAGTGGTTAGCATGTTTGCATTGCACCTTTTTTGTTGGGGTTTGATTCCGTGTGTGTGCTTGCATGTTCTCCCTGTGCTTTGGGTATTTTCTCTGGGTTTTCCAGTTTTCTCTCTCACTCCAAAGATACACATGTGGACAAAATTGTTGGTACCCTTCGGTCAATGAAAGAAAAACTCCCAACAGTCACAGAAAAAACTTTAATCTGACAAAAGTAATAATATATAAAAATTCTATGAATGTTAACCAATGAAAGTCAGACATTTTCAACCATGCTTCAACGGAATTATTTAAAAAAATAAACTCATGGAACAGGCCTAGACAAAAATGATGGTACCCCTAAAAAAGACTGAAAATAATGTGACCAATGGGACATGTTAATTCAAGATGTGTCCACTAATTAGCATCGCAGGTGTCTACAATCTTGTAATCAGAAAGTGGGCCTGTATATAGGGCTCCAGGTAGTCACTGTGTTGTCTGGTGACATGGTGTGTACCACACTCAACATGGACCAGAGGAAGCGAAGGAAAGAGTTGTCTCAGGAGATTATAAAGAAAATTATAGACAAGGATTATAAAGGTAAAGGCTATAAGACCATCTCCAACCAGCTAGATGTTCCTGTGACTACAGTTGCACATATTATTCAGAAATTTAAATCCAGGGGACTGTAGTCAACCTCCCTGGACGTGGGCGCATGAGGAAAATTGATGACAAGTCAAAGAGACGGATAATCTGAATGGTAAAAAGAGCCCAGAAAGACTTCTAAAGAGATCCAAGGTGAACTTCATGCTCAAGGAACATCAGTGTCAGATCACACCATCTGTCGTTGTGTGAGCCAAAGTGGACTACGTAGGAGATGACCAAGGAGGACACATCATAAAAAAGCTAGACTGGAATATGCCAAACTACATGTTGACAAGCCACAAAGCTTCTGGGAGAATGTCCTATGGACAGATGAGACAAAAATGGAACTTTTTGCCAAGGCACATCAGCTCTATGTTCACAGACGGAAAAATGAAGCATATCAAGAAAAGAACACTGTCCCTAATGTGAAACATGAAGGAGGCTATGTTATGTTCTGGGGCTGTTTTGCTGCATCTGGCACCGGGTGTCTTGAATCTGTGCAGGGAACAATGAAATCTGAAGACTATCAAAGGATTCTAGAGATAAATGTGCTGGCCAGTGTCAGAAAGCTTGGTCTCAGTCGCAGGTCATGGGTCTTGCAACAGGACAATGACCCAAAACACAGCTAAAAACACCCAAGAATGGCTAAGAGGAAAACATGAAGGTGAAAGTGACGTGACATATGGCTAAGTATGACCCATACTCAGAATTCATTCTCTGCATTTGACCCATCCAAAGTGCGCACACACAGCAGTGAACACACACACACCCGGAGCAGTGGGCAGCCATTTATGCTGCGGCGCCCGGGGAGCAGTTGCGGGGGGTTCGGTGCCTTGCTCAAGGGCACCTCAGTCGTGGCTGGCCCGAGACTCAAACCCACAACCTAAGGATTACGAGTCAGACTCTCTAACCATTATTCCATGACTTGCCCCATTGGACTATTCTAAAGTGGCCTTCTATGAGCCCTGACCTCAATCCCATTGAGCATCTTTGGAAGGAGCTGAAACATGCCGTCTGGAAAAGACACCCTTCAAACCGGAAACAACTGGAGCAGTTTGCTCATGAGGAGTGGGCCAAAATACCTTCTGAGAGGTGCAGAAGTCTCATTGACAGTTACAGGAATCGTCTGATTGCAGTGATTGCCTCAAAAGGTTGTGCAACAAAATATTAAGTTAGGGGTACCATAATTTTGTCTAGGCCTGTTCTAAGAGTTGTTTTTTTTTTTAAATAATTCCCTTAAAGCATGGTTGAAAAGCAATGTCTAAAGTAAAAAAATGTAATGTCCGCAACACTTAACTCCCATATTTATTAATTTGTTAAAAAGCTGACTTTTTTCGGTGGTCTTTTGTGCATATGTGGAGTGGTGTTTTCATGTTGTTTTTGAGCTTGTAGGTACAGTATGTGTGGAGCTGTTTCTTCCATTGCAGTGTTTTTTCATTGTATTGTTTTTCTATGAATGTGTTCTTTTAATTGAGTAAAGGGTGAGGTTACTAGGCCTGTTTTAGACCAAATCAAACTAGTTGAAATCACAGGGTGGGTCAGTTGATTGCAAAGCTTATATATCCCCTTTTTAACAAATGTGTTCCATTTGCCTGAAGAAGACCCAGCAGGGTCGAAACGTTGCTTTTGCTTTTTAACAAATTAATAAATATGGGAGTTAAAACAGTGTTGCGGACTTCAATTTTTTTTTTTTACTTTAGCAGTTTTTGTCCTGCACCTGCCAGAAGGTGGGATGTGCACACAATTACTTATTTAACAAATGAAAAGCAATGTCTGACTTTCATTGGTTAACATTCGTAGAAGTTTTATTTATTACTTTTGTCAGATTAAAGTTTTTTCTGTGACCATTGTAAGTTGTTCTTTCATTGCACGAAGGGTACCAACAATTGTCCACGTGTGTGTTGTAGGCTGATTGGCATCTCTGAATTTTTGTGTGTCGAGTTGTTCTCCTGTCTAATGTGTCCCCTGTCTCCTGGGATAGACACTGTGACCCTGTGAGAGAAAAACATGGTGTCTGTGGAAAATGGATGGATTATATTTAGGTTTCTAAGCACCAAAGTTACCTCAGGTCTAAAATGTTCTATCTATGCAAAATTCTGAACCTTGGATGTTTCCCAAAACTATTATCTGTACTGTGAGTGGAATTTTTGTAGTCTTTCCTTAAGTCCCTTTCCCCTAGTACCCTTGGTGTCTTATTGCTTCTTTCACTAATGCTGTCCTCATGCTGGCTTTAACATTTGATGGCTCTACATATCAAATTCTTAATGCACACTTGTGATGAGAGTGAGAGATTTTGGTCCAAATCTGCAAAAAGCTTGCTGTAATTTTAAAAAATTTACATGCAAGCGCTTCATATCAGAGTTTGCTGTCTTTGCATTAATTCCTGTGATAGAGGATTAAATTAAAGAGAAAACTAGGTACTAGAGCTAATTCATAAGTCATTGCGATAAGAATGCATATATCTGAATATGGTTTTGTTCAGAAGTCTGCAAGATATGAGTTGTGCACATTTGGCTCTGTTTATGTGTATGTAATTGTGATTATTGCATTATTTTGTAGATGTCCTATAACATGGTGTCAGCCTGCAATCGCCTGTGCAAGCTCAAGCTGGTGTGTAAGAGCAGTGCCTTGGAAAATCAAGATCTGGTAAGATATTAACACAAGCGCTGAATTTAAAATAGCCAGAGGTGGGAAATAATAAAATACACTGACTCTGCAGCTGTTTGTGTGTACAGCATGATGTCCTGCATCAAAAAATGGTAATGAGCTTAATCATTCAAGATTAAACATTAAATATCAAAATCAGACATAAAGATTAGATGTCAAATGGGCAGTGGTGGCTCAAGTGGTTAAGGCTCTGCGTTGTTGATCAGAAGTTCAGGGTTTAAGCACCAGTTCTTCCAAGCTGCCACTGTAGATAGATAGGTATGTAGGTAGGTAGATGGATATCTAGATAGATAGATAGATAGATAGATAGATGTCTCTCTTTCTGTCTATTTCATGTTTGTATTTTTCCTGTTTGTTTAGAGAGATTGTGAAAGCGACCAGGAAGGCACAGAGACAAAAACCTCCTCTCTCTTGCGCCGCCGTCTCAGCAACAGTTCCTAAAGCGGAGAAGTGACAAAGAAATCATCTGCATTGCATTAATGAAAGCAGGTGGATGGTTTCTTGGTAATGGTCTATGCTGAGAAACAAAGTTTTTGGACCAAATGAATTTTGCAACTTACCCACAATGTTTCCTGCTGCGGCCGTAAAGTTCCGTAAAACTGGGCCAAACCCACAACATTTTCAAAACTAATATGCAAAACTTGTTCCCTGACAGATACCTCTGAAAAACTAAACGTTGATGACTTAGTTGGTACAAGTTACAGCCCTAAATATGAAACATGAGCTGTGCTAACTTTTAATACAACCTTCTGAACTTACCATTGCCTGGTTCCTTTGGGAAACAGCATCTTAAGTGCGATTACACAACTGTAGTAACTCTAGTGAAGGTTGTTAGAATCCTTAGAGAGAAGGAACCAACATCGTTGCAGACTTTAAGAGTTTTCTGAGCTGACACAATTTCCGTATCCAACACAGCAAATTAAGGTGTTATAAACTTTAAACAGCAGCACAACACAAAATATTTAATCCATCACAGTGTTTACTCTTTTTGTGTTTAAATAGACTCTGTATTAATATGCCTCAATAGCCAGCCAGTTAGCATGCTAGTTCATTGGGCATTCTGACTTGTAAAAATGGCTGCTAGTTATTTAAATGGCTAGCTAGCTAACAAGCAAGTGTGTATTTCTTTTGTACATAGTTTAAAGGAAATATAAACATTTATGTTAACTACACAAAAAGTCACTGATGCTGCCAAAACAGGTTGTGTTCATATTGTATATTTTGCTCTCACTCCGCTCTCTGGGCTGCAGGCGTTCACTTATGTGACGTTTCCAAGTCCTGAGTAAAGTCAACAACGGCATTTTGTAAGCTGAGTCAGAGTGGATATGAATTGTTTAGATACTGGAACTTGTGGTAATGAAGCATCAAGCTGTGATATGTCAAAGGGATTTAGGAACATTTACTTGATAATATGCCTTGAGAAATGGGTGGAGTCTTAATTTGTGTGCCTTAAACTTACATAAAATATGACTGCTGATTTCTGGCTGGTGAATCTTTTATCACACCCAAACATCATAGTTCTCTCTCTCTCTCTCTCTCTCTCTCTCTCTCTCTCTCTCTCTCTCTCTCTCTCTCTCTCTCTCTCTCTCTCTCTCATACTCACACACCCACACACACGCGCGCACACACACATTTAAAAGGATGTGTGTTTGACTCCAAGCCAGTTCCAGCTGAGGAGTATCACACTGTGTGTATTTATGCATTCTTATCTTGTCAGTCGTGGAATGCTGTAATTGATTTGTTTTTATGCTGAGACTACCAGAAAGTTCAATAGCAAATTGGGAGCAGGACATAACTGAGGTTCATGCTTTACATTTCTATATCGTAGGTAAAACTCACACCTACTGTAATGGAAATAGGTGCAGTTTCAGGTTCATGACAAACCAACATCACTGTTTTCATTATTTCACTAACAACAATAAAAATGTTACACAGATTAGAATCAATAGAATATTTTTGTAAAATCAATTCAGTGTACGAAAGAGTACATACACATTTAGGGCTTTTAGCAGACACCCTTACCCAGAGTGACTTAAATGTTTATTTAAAATTATACAACCGAGCAACTGAAGGTTAAGGGCCTTGCTCAGGGGTCCAACCTTTGTGGACCTGGTTTTCGGGCTACACTTTACAGTAGACAACTTTGCTATGCTTATAGCCTCCTGGTGGTCCGCATGGCTTCAATTCCTGGTAATAGATCTAATCCAGCCACTGAAGAGATAACTCTCAGCTTCTTTCCCAATCCCATGGTAAAAAAAAGAGGGTTTCATCGGTAAGGGCATCTATCTTAAAAAACCTGTGCCAAATCTAATATGCATGCTACATGATCTGCTGTGGCAACCCTGAACAGGGAGCAGCCGAAAGAAAGAAAAAAAATGCTGCATGCTTGTAGGAGAAACCAAAGGAGGATCAGTTTCCTGACAGGGAAAAGGGAGTGTTTTTTTTAGTGTGCAGGAGCTGAATGCAAGTGCTATTACCAACAAGATGGTGTCGTAATGAAGTGCAGAATTTGACTAAGTGGAGACTGACCCTGATGTACTGATATATCAATGTCAGTAGGTTTACCATTGGGATAAATCATGGCAGCATTAAACAGCCAACTGACTTGGCCTTCATTAAGTGTGCTATATCCAGAGGTTCTCAAATCCTCAGCTGTTTCTCTGTTTTGTAGAGTGCCACCATAGTGCCATCTGCTGTCTAAAGAATGGTGAGTAGCCATTGAGTAAACCCACTAGTTGCAGCCTATCAAGACCTGTTCTGAAGCCTCTGTGTGACCTTGGTATGCAGACTCTGGTGTATTTGATGTGAGGAATTTGGTTTTGTGACTACGTGGAGGACATAGCAGGGTCTTTAGCACACGGTCATGATCTTGGCGTTCTAGCTTTCCTCAATAATTTGTACTTGACAAGGAAATAAGCAAACAGGAAATGAGCACACTTCTGTACTGCACAAGGAAACTTTCTTGCTGGTCATTCATGCAGTTGTAGAACCAGAGTAAATAATCTTCCATTTTCAGTATAATGAGAAGATGATAATTAATTAGCTGACGATGTGATATTTATAACAGAAAAAACTTGGTAGAATTTGAATGCACAATAAAGTTATACTGCCATGTTGAAGTACTGCCACAGCAACGCATGGTCTAAAAGTTCATCTTCACAGACGTTAGTGATTTATGAAACACTAAAGCTGCATTCCAAATGACATTCTACATCCTATGCACTTACATCATGCTAGTGTCTTGTGTATGAATGCTAAAAGGTTAGAGTTATATCAAATGAATCGCTAACGGGTCTTTACTAACTGGAAGTATAAGTCAGTGTGAACTCATTACTCACACTATTTACACTACAAAATGGTTAGAATAGTGAATAGGTAGAGGTATGTGATCTGGGATGCACCTTAACATTTTTCATAACAAAATTAACACTGATAGATCAAACATGTCATAGTGAAAAGTCATAAAGTAATATCAGGTCAGATAAAGTGAGTAAGTCCCAAAGCTTGAAAAATATAGTTTTTAAGGTGTGTTTTGAATCAATTTGCACACTTAATAAGTCGAAACTTTTAATGTTTCCTCCCTTATGTGTCACAAATGCCATTATACCATTGAATAGATTTGTGAGATTGTTGTCTTTGTTATGAGAATTAGAGAAAAGATTAATAAAGAAAAGTCTTCCGTTTTGAAAAGTAACCAACTCGTTATATTCAGGACCACTTCTGCTTAAAAATATATAATTATTTTTGCACGGTTGTAAAGTTTATTATTTTCCTAATATATATTTTCTGGCTGTATAACAAAATGTAATTATCCGTTATCTCACTGTTGTAGAGCTGTGTTTTAGCAAAATGATAATAAACTAATGTACCATAATACTGTATACTGTAATATATTGTCAACATTTATTAAGTTTTTAATGACACATTACTGACAATGAATAACTGGAGCTGTAATTTAAAGCTGTTACATTACCTACATTGATTTTCTTTAGCAGTATTGAATTGTCCAATGTGAGTGTATTGTGTAGTTTTGGATTTCATACCCTTATTTTTTATTTTTATTCTTAACTTTATGATCCTTCTGAGGAGAAAATTAAGTGCATGCATATTTTTATTACTGTAAGACGTTCTCAGATTTGTATTGTTTGACACTGTGGAATAATAATAATAATAATAATAATAATAATAATAATAATAATAATAATAATAATAATAATAGACAGCACGGTGGCTTAGAGGTTAGCACATTTGCCTCACACCTCCAGGGTTGGGGGGTTCGATTCCCGCCTCCGCCTTGTGTGTGTGGAGTTTGCATGTTCTCCCGGTGCCTCAGGGGTTTCCCCCGGGTACTCCGGTTTCCTCCCCCGGTCCAAAGACATGCATGGTAGGTTGATTGGCATCTCTGGAAAATTGTCCGTAGTGTGTGATTGCATGAGTGAACGAGAGTGTGTGTGCCCTGTGATGGGTTGGCACTCCGTCCAGGGCGTATCCTGCCTTGATGCCCCATGACGCCTGAGATAGGCACAGGCTCCCCCGGTGACCCGAGAATTCGGATAAGCGGTAGAAAATGAATGAATTAATAATAATAATAATAATAATAATAATACTGTCTGCGATAATAGCAGATTTCTCAAGACTACATCACTTCACTCACTTCGCTTGATACATACATACAAATACATACACGATTGTTTTGTAATATAGAATTCTATTTATTCATACATATTGTACATTGCATCTAAATTATTTCAAACACCTTTATTATGCACAAAGTTTGTATTATTTTAAAGTTGTTTTTTTTTAAGACTAAAGAATGAATGTGATATTTACCTAATAAAGAAAATAATCTGTTCACATTCCACAGTCACACTCTAAACAATTAGGAGATGCTAATCAGCCTACAACACATATCTTTGGACTGGGAAGGAAACCTCTGACCCATGGAGAGACACAGAGAAGAGGCAGGAATCAAATTCTGTAGGTGCAACATACTAAGCACTAAGCCACTGTGTCCCCTTGTATGGTTTGGGGACATGTTTGACATCAGAATATCTTAATAACTTAACATTCTAAACTTACACTTAACTATTGAAAGAAATGCAAATATCCAGAATAAAGGCAACAGAATACATTATAAATAGAATAAAATAAAAACTTTACAGAACAGTTCTATAAACAAGAAAATACTACTGAGTAAAAGACATTTCGACTCAAGACGGACAAATTTATTTCGAAAATAAAAGTTCATTCATTAGGTCAGCAGTTCAACCAAAATTAACTGTGATTCGAATCAATAACGTCCAATCTGGCAACCAGCTCATGAGCCAGTATATAACAGTGTGTTATTAACTCCACAGAGCACCTCAACCCTGTTCATTCAGATGGAGGTGGGAAAACAGCCCGAACAGAGAACTTTTTCGGAAGACGAAGGGCTTTTTGAGGACTTTTTTTTTTGTTATTTACTTATTATTATTATTCTTTACGCAAGACCGCCTGGAGCTTAAAGTGAGACCCCCAAGACACCTGAAGAGATCAGACGTTTTACAGGTAATATTAATGACATTAGAAACAGTCAATTCGACACAAGCTGTACAGAAGCTGTTTAGTTTTTGTTAATACATTTAAAACGGACACAAAAAGCGTTCCTGGGAATCTAAACACTGAAATGTAGCACAAGAAGTTGCAAACTATCCAAACAAATAATTAACTATATACTCATTTTGTCCTCCAGACAGAAAAAACCCAGCAGAACAGATATTTGTCCTCAGTTCCAAAAGGTCGCAACAATAAAAATACACTTTATTTTCATTAATTTTATAAAAGCTCATTTCTTGTCAACTGCAATCAGTATCCAAGAAAACTCTATGATATCTTGACTGATATCATCAGCTTTTCTTATCCGGATCCCAGGACGCACCGTATTATACATGTAAATCATTTTGTCTTAAAAGCTTAAAAGCTTGCGCACAACTGCACATACAGACCATTAAGAAATCCTGATGTATGCTGAAGCTTAAAGCCCGGAAAGTGTGCAAAAGTTATCAGTACCTGCAGGAAGTCTGGGATTTTACCGGCGCTTCCCGGTCCACAGGACAGCTTACAGGATTTTCCTCTCTGTCAGGCTAAAGTGTCACTGTGAAAGTCTCCTTATTGTCTCTTTACAGTTTGTTAGTGTTTCGGTTTTGATCTTTTGACAGACATTTAACCATGAACCAATAATATAGTGCGAGGAAATAGAGAGCTTGGTAGGTATTTATTTTATTTATATAGTACATACACATATACTTACATTTTTACATACACATATACTTACTGTACTTATACATTTACATACACATATACTTATACTTATTGTTGTATGGTAATGAACCAAAAATATACTGCAATGCATTGTACAGGAATTATAGAGCTTGATATGCTCCCATATTTGCCATAAGGAAAACACAGGCACACACAAACACACACACGCATGTATATATACATATACAGTACATACACATATACTTACATTTGCTGTATATACATATCCAGGTGTATTTTTGTGTTATTTTTATCGGTTATTTTTATATGTTAATGGAATGTCTTTACAAGCATAGTAAAACAAACTGTAAATTTTCTCTATGCCATTGAGCAGTTCATGTGCAAATCACATTGTTTCCATGTATGTGTGTGTGTATGTGGGTGTGCGTACAAATAGAAAGCTTTGCTTTATTCAGGTTTTTTTGTGTTTGTTATTCTACTGGAAGGTGTGTGATTAAAGTGTGTGGGAAAGGCCAGGCTTACAGAAGGTGAAGCCTGAGAGAGGTAGCAAGCGTGTAATTTAATTTACTAATCCTCTTCATACGTGGTATTGATTTCCATCTTGACTAATCGGATCACATCTGGATGCTGCGTAGTGCAAGTGTGAACATGTTCAAAATGCATCTATTGTTTTGATAACTCAGAACACGTGAGCAGATCAGGGCTGCATGTAGCCACTTCAGTTTTGTTGTGTAAACGGCAAAGCGTCCTGATGCATTTCTTACATCAAAAGACCGCCTAATCAAGTGTTGCCAGGATAGTGCTTTTCCTTTGTGTTTTTTTGTGTTCAATCCCCCTCTTGTATTGATTCTCCTGATCCATGGCTTGGATACATCGCTTACAGTGTATTTATTAAATCTCTACATTTCAGTGTCCTTCTTATTTTTTAGAGGTTCTAGGGTTTGATTCCCACATCTGCTTTCTGTGTGAAGTTGTGTAAGTTCTCCTTGCTCTTTGGGTGTTTCCTCCAGGTACTCCAGTCTTTAGAATTTCTTTGTAGAGGCATATAGAGGCATTTCTCCCCCTGTCAAAAAATATGTATTTTGTGTGTGTGTGCATATCTGTGTGTCTGAGTGTGTGTCTGAGTGCATGTCTTTGTGTGAGTGTGTCTGAGTGTGTGTCTGTGAGTGTGTGTGTGTGTGTGTGTGTGTGTGAGTGTGTCTGTGTGAATGTGTGTGTCTCTGTGTGTGAAAGTGTGCATGTCTGTGTGAGTGTGTGTCTGTGTGTGTGAAAGTGTGTGCGTGTGTGAAAACGTGTGTGTGTGTGTGTGTCAGTGTGTGTGTGAAAGTGTGTGCGTGTGTGTCTGTGTCTGAGTGTGCGTGTTTGTGTGTGTTTACATGTGTGAGAGTGTGTGCGTGTGTGTGTTTGTGTGCATGTGTGAGAGAGAGAGAGTGTCTGTGTGTGATTGTTCCCTGTGATGGGTTGGCACCCTGTCCAGGGAGTTCCCTGCATTGTGCACTGAGTTCTCTTGGAGAGACGCCAGGTTCACACTGACCCTGTGTAATACAAGCTCTACAGAAAATTAGTGAATAGGTAACACAGGAACACTATTATTTGATATGTTCATGCTGTGGTCAAGTTTAATAGGGTGGATTTTGACGACTCATCATTTTTATCCTTTTGCCTCGACTATTTTATTGCCCAATCTAAACGCTTATTAGGAAATGACATCCAAAGGCCAAAAAAAAAGCTTTGTTTTTTCCCAAAGCAAATCTGACAGAGCACAACAGCTGTATGGACGCGCCTGCTGCGTGTGTGATTGTTTTCTATCTGAAAAGTTAAAAAGCATGACCTAATGGAGAGACAGAGTTAAGAGATTCACACCAGAGGAAATAAGTGTTAGACTCACCAACAGAAGAGAACTGATAAAGCACTGCTTTTCATTTGACTCATCAGCACTTCATCATTATCCTGTTCAGCTTGTGCATTTGGATTACATTGGTTGCCTTTTGCTCTGTTCTACACTTGTGTATTGATGACATGACAGTAAAAATAGACAGGGTTGTAACATGTCTGAGTACCAGCACTAGCAGTAGTGACTGTGTCTGTTCTGCCTCCAAACATAACTCTAAGTTCTTCTGCCTTTTAACAGCTCAGACCGGACCATGAAAAAAAAACATAAAGATAAAAAGTAAATGTTAATGAGTTTATGATTAGTGAAATACAGGCTCGAGAAACTTGCTGTAGGGAGAAACTGAAAAACACTGAATGACAAAAACAGATTTGTAAGGAACCGAATATGGAAATCTCTTACTAATAGTATGCGTGTCTGTCTGTGTGTGTGTGTGTGTGTGTGTGTGTGTGTGTGTGTGTGTGTGTGTGTGTGTGTGTGTGTGTAAGGCCAGCTGTGTTAAGCCATAAAAGAAAATGATAGTGAAGTAATGAGGCACTTGGGGGGATTATCGGCACTGGGAGAGGAACTTTTGGGTAGAAAAGGGCGTCAAAACAAAACACAAAACAAAAAGAGCTAGCAGCTGATCGTAGTACAGACCAGACCAGCAACTTCAGCATCTCCTGGGTTGAGCTGTTCGTTTACGTTCACGTCTCTGAAAGTGAATGCCACATGCCACATGCTGTCAATTCTTCATTCTGTCAAACTGCTGTACTTTCTTCAGTGTAAATCACGACACCCTGATAGAGTTACTGTATGTGAAGTTCTTTCTTCTCTTTAACACCACTTGTCTTGACAAGTTTTGGATATTGAACTTGAGTTTGAAAGTTTTCAAAAATGAAAATTAAAGTAATTAATTGGCTTGTGAGATGAAGCAAATCTTATCCTCAGGTTGAGTTTTCTCATGTTTTTAACTCAGCAGATGAACCTTTTAGAAGCGTTTATTTCTCTCTAATATAAAACATGTCTACTGACAGTGACAACAAGAATAAGAAGAATCAGAAGAAACTGTTCTAAATTTATACAAGATAATAAATATCTACATATTTATCAAGGAAAGAGAAAAAAATTTGCTCATTAGTGGATATTCAGACCTGGCTGCAGTCCTACCCAGGACCTCTAGTATCCACACTTTCCCTCCTACTCCCTGAATAAGAAAGGGAAGAAGGGTGAAGTAGACAGAAGAGAGACACAAAAGAGGCCCGGGGGAGGGCGTGTTCACGGTCACAGAGTGAGTGATGGCACAGGAGGTGACCGGGGGATGGACAGACTGTAACAGAGGTGAAGAAAACACACACAAAAACCCAACAGCACAAGCCAGGAGGCTGTAGGAGCAGAGGATGAGGGGTGAGTCTTCCTAGACTTTTCTCTGTATCCTTTACTTTAATTCTTGAGGCAGAACAAACAGGAAAAGCTCATAAACACGAGAATACTGAGATTTTAGATCTATACCACAAAAGCACAGCTGTTTTGTGTGCTTGAAAGCTGTTTGTATTTATACAGTAGTGCAATAGTTGTGTGAATGTGCTGCATTGTGATGATACTGTACACAGTTATAAGGATAGTTACTATGGTAGTGAATAACGTAAAACAGTATAGTGTTGATGTACTGCTGCATATTGTTTTGAGTGGTTCAGATATAGTGAAATATTACCTTAAAAAGTGCTACAATATTTTAAACATTACACTAATAAACTACAGAAGAGGAAAAGCTAATCATTCCTACAGAACTATTGACATTTCCACGGATGACATGAACACTTTAATAGCTCGTTCGTTATACACCATAATGCATGAGATCATGCACATTGCAGGTCTGGATCTTAGGTTAATGATCAAATCACACAAACATCGGAATGGAGAAAAAATGTCATCTCAGTGTGGCTTATTTGAGGTTTTTAATAAACTGCTGATCTCTTGGGATTTTCACACACAGCAGTGAATAGAGTTTATACAGAGTGGTGGAAAAAACAAAAAAGATTCGTCAGTTTGGTCGATGCTTTACTAATAAGAGAGGTGAGAAGAGAATGAACTGATTGATCTGAACTGATCAGAAAACAGAAAAGCATCTCAGAACACACACACACACACACACACACACACACACACACACACACACACACACACACACACACACACACACACACACACACACAGGAATCGGAGACTACAGGCAACTGAGCACTCACAATCAGAGCCAGAGAGGGGAAAGGAAATGGAAGTGAAATATATTTAGTTTCACTTTGGGCCAACTTTATTAGTGTGTCCTAAATCACATAAGGCATTCTGCATTATTCTACTCTATAGTGTAGTGAAATTGTGTAGGTCTAACTTCAACATGAAGACATACACTTCTGCATCACGTTACGTGCATTTGATTACTTTGTAGACTTTAGCAAGGAAGATTTAGTGTAGTGTATGTGGTGAACTCTGACCTGTTAGTTCCTCAGGAGCTCTTGGTTTCACAATTCCACTGGACTACAAACTGTTGTAGAAAGGGCATTATTTACATTGACATTATTTCCTGTTCAGTGTCATACAAATGAGGATGAGGTTCCCTTATGGGACTGGTTCCTCTCAAGGTTTCTTCCTCATATCATCTCAGGGAGTTTTTTCTCACCGCAGTCTCCTCAGGCTTGATCATTAGGGAAAATTGTTAGAGATAATTAATAACTTAATTTTGAACTTTAACATTTTTATTCTGTTTCTATACTTCTACTTTCTACAAGGTTTTTTGCCATTTAATTTAATGCCATGCTGTATTGATCATACATAATAAGGTAGGTATTGTAAAAGTAGGTATTGATATTTGCCCTCATGATACCAGTTCTCATAGTAGAAAGAACATTTTGCTATTAGGATAATTTGCTTTAGGATTTCGGGGGAATGCTTGTTGGCAATGTAGAGGTAAGAAGAGAGTTAAACAAGTCCCTGGTTTGTGAGCCACAGTCAAACATGAAGCCTCCATTAAGTAGATATTCATCCGCTCTGTTTTTAATGCTAATCTGGTTTCTAAGGAGACGAGTGTAGCTTGAGTCATGAATCGAGCTTTAATGTCCTCATGATGCACCTGCAAGCTTAACCCGGAACACGTGCACACACGGACACGGACACGGACAAACACACAGCGGGTGGCTTCCAGTTTACTGTGACACATCGTCACCTTGATGGAGTGTTTGCACTTTGGGAGAGGGACAGTGGTGCAAGTGTTACGTCAGAATTCTGATGGATGGATTAGGAATCAAGGGAGGGAAAGCAGTATAAAAGGAGGAGAAGAAAACCAGAAGAAGGAGTTAAAGTTTCAGCATTTGTAGAAGGCAGATTGGTAAGTGTTTTTTTTTTGCCCTAACATGATGTTTTAAAGTAGCTCATGAAGCGCAACTGCTGTTAACTATTTACAGGCGTGCAAAAGCCATGTTTAACATACACTCACACACACACACACACACTCACACACACACACACACACACACACACACACACACACACACACACACACACACACACACACACACACACACACACACACACACACACACTTACACACATGTTTAACTACACACTCACACACCCCTTTAAAATACACTTATACACACATGTTTAAAATATACACACACACACACACACACACACACACGTAACATACACTTACACACATGTGACATGTGGTAGTCTTGTGGTTAAGGTGTTGGGCTACCAATCAGTTGTAAGTTCAATCCCAGGTCCACCAAACTGCCACTGTTGGGCCTCTGAGCAAGGCCCTTAACCCTCAGTTGCTCAGCTGTATAAAAAAATGAGATAATGTCAGGGGCTCGGGGATAAAAACGGACCCAGATGCAGGACAGCTTAACGAAAAACAGGTTTTAATACCTAAAAAAAACACGAAACAGAGACATAGACTCGGCAAGACAAAGACAACAGGACAAAACAAAGGATTCCGCACTGCACAAGGCAACGCGGCTTAACTAAATACTAATAATAATCAAGAAACATGAGGGACAGGTGTGCAGCGGCAGGGAGGAAAAGACAAGGGTGGGGCAGACACGTGAACATCGAACATAAACAAAAGGCACATGGCCAAAGTCCAGGCTGAGTCCTGACAGATAATGTAAGTCGCTCTGGATAAGAACGTCTGCCAAATGCTGGAAATGTAAATGTAACATACAGTAACACACGTGTGTAACATACACACATACACAAACACATACATTTACACAGACACATACATGTACATATACACATACACAGGTATATACACAGACACATACTTGTACAGATACAGAACCTGTTACAGATACTGGGTGGAAATCTGAGCTTTTTTGTTTTGGAACTCAGCTGAGATTTTAGGAATTTTCAGAGGGAGGGTGATAAGGGAGGAGGGGGGAGGGAGAGAGAGAGAGAGAGAGAGAGAGAGAGAGAGAAGGGGGAAGAATTTAGGATTTTGCGAGGGAGTAAAAAAGAAAGCAGGAGGGAAAGGAAATAGAGCAGGAAGAGTTAGGGTTAAGGAGAGTGAGTGAAGAGGAAGACTTTGGGTGTGTTGAGAGAACAAACATGCTGGCTTCCTTCACCGTGAGGTAACATGATTACATTATCATGACATAGGATTTTAGACAGTGTTATGCAACAACACAGTTATACAAGTTTCCACTTTCTAAGGCCCACTTTCTGTTTAATGCTGTTTGTTGATTTCCATTTTTTTTTCATTATGCAACTCATAAACAAAAAGAGTGTTTGATTTCATATTCTTTCACTTTACTGATTATTGGAATTATGCATTTTAGCATTGAATCTTTCCATTTAAATTTAAGCTAATTAATGTATTAATATATCAATGCATTTCAGTGTATGTTACTTTCAACATTTTAATAGCTAACGAGAGCCAGGGATCATTTTTTGTGCAAAGATTGTTGTTTTGGTTTGTTAGAAAATCTGTAATCTCTCTCTGTAGGTGTGTGTGTGTGTGTGTGTGTGTGTGTGTGTGTGTGTGTGTGTGTGTGTGTGTGTGTGTGTGTGTGTGTGTGTGTGTGTGTGTGTGTGTGTATGTGTGTGTGTGTATGGGTGTGTGTGTGTGTGTGAATGTGTGTGGAGGTAATAACAGGCTTATCACTGGTGTGTTTGCTGTCTGATTAAATAGTGTGCTTTTTGAAAGCTCGCATACATTGTGTCCATGCTCATATGCTTATTACTTCACTTCAAATAATAGCTTTGATGTGTGTGTTTGTGTGTGTGTGTGTGTGTGGTGGGGTCTTGCACTGTGTGTAGTATATATACAGTTGATGATATTAGAAACATGGAAAGGAAAAATGAGCTGTTTCTAATAGTATGATGCTGCTGAAGGTGTGCTGTAGTCTCCATTATCATTATCCATTATGTGGTGACTCAAGTGGTTAAGAATCATGTGTACTGATCAGAAGGTCAGGGTTCAAGCTGCCAATCTGCCACACCTAGTTCCTTAAGCAAGGCTTTTAGCTTTCTCTGCTCCAGAGGTAGGAGTCAGTATGGGAACCCTGACCAGTCTGCAGCTACACAGCCAGCTCCTATGGACTTCATGTTCTGACACCTTTCTATCATAGCCAGCGTAAAGCAATTTGAGCTACAGTGTCTCTGTATTCTGTGGGTTCGGCTCAAAAAAGCTAGCTTTCGCTCCATGTGCTCATCACTGAATCTTGGGCACTTTGGTTCTGTTGCCAGTTCACCACTTTCTTGGAAGCATCTTTGGTAGGTTCTAACTACTGCATTCTTAGACTTACAGTTTAGTCCTTAACAAAGTCACACAGGTCCTTATGCTTGCTCATTGTTCCTGTTTCAAGAGTCTTTATAGCTGATTTCAATATCCCGCCCTTTAATAGGCCCCACTGTAAAGAGATATTCAATGTTATTCACTTCACCTGGCAGTGATTTAAATGTCATGAACATTTACAGTTTATGAAGTGTGTTTTGTGTATAATGAAATCACCTTAAAGGTCTTACACCTTAAAATGTAATCAATTTAATTCAGTAAAATAATTTTTATTATTTAGTTGACTTCATAGCAGAGTATATCAGTGAATTGTGTTTTGAGGCTAACCAAACCTTTTTAATAAATCTGGCTTTTTAAACATAATTGCATTTAAATAAATTATACATCTATATATTTATATTTTCAAACATGTAACAACTATGAAAACTATGAAACTGTGAGAAATGAGGACCTGCTAGTGTGAGAAATCATTTGATCATTGAATTCACAACACTGTTGAATTCTCAGACCTAATTTGTCAAAAGGTTTTGATTCATTTTCTGTAACAGCAGTTCTGACATTTCCAGCTGGCTTTTAAAATAATTAAAAACACATGAACATGTTGATATACTGAAGCTTTCTTTATAAGTAAGCCAGAAGTTTATTAGCATTTGTGTAAGGTGTCTTCAGTGTCCTCACATTTGTTCAGGACAGACGAGGACTTTGCACCTTGCCATTTATTATTAACATGTCACTTACTTCAACAGAAAGAAAAAAGTGATGGCTGTGAACGTAGCTATGACACAAATTAAATTTATTATTTTACAGACACTGTCTTAAAAGCGGAATAAAACACTTTGGGATATGATGTCAAAGGAAAACTTCATTGTTGTATACATGACTCTTACTACTCATGCTAACATTGAGTCATTTGCTAGAACTCAATTTGCTCTACTGTTAACAAACAATTACAACATGCTAAAGTTTCTCTGTAGAATCGTAAAAAGATTCGCTGGGCGCGCCATATTTTGAACACCTAAAAGATTCTATATAGAATCATTTTCAAGGGTTCAACTATTTTTGAGTTGTTTGTAACCTTTGCTTCTATAAAGAACATTTATGAGTTCATTCATTCACAACAATAATAATAATCATGCAAAAAATTTAGTTCAATATACCGAATGCAAAAATAATTTCGAATACAAAAATGACAATTACAAAATACAGCAGGTTTAATTTAAAGTTAAAGTTTATATATATATAGTATATTTTTTTTAATAATATTGTATATACAATAAATCTATAATAAATGTTTGATATATTTTACGTTTTTTTTTCACTATAGAACCTGTTTACTCCCTGAAATGTTTTATCTATCTATCTATCTATCTATCTATCTATCTATCTATCTATCTATCTATCTATCTATCTATCTATCTATCTATCTATCTATCTATCTATCTATCTATCAATACAGACATGTCTGAGAATCATGAAATACACTATCACTATCATACACTATACTCTTCTCTTCACTGCAGTGAGTGTGTTGTTGGGTTCTATATATATATATAAATTTTATATAAAAATGTATATAGAACCCAACAACACACTCACTGCAGTGAAGAGAAGAGTATAGTGTATGATAGTATGTGTATGATATTAATGTTCTATATAT
This sequence comes from Tachysurus fulvidraco, assembly GCF_022655615.1. Taxonomy (NCBI): domain Eukaryota; kingdom Metazoa; phylum Chordata; class Actinopteri; order Siluriformes; family Bagridae; genus Tachysurus; species Tachysurus fulvidraco. Next base: position 10,578,879 of record NC_062524.1, on the reverse strand, counting down.
ATATATAAATTTTATATAAAAATGTATATAGAACCCAACAACACACTCACTGCAGTGAAGAGAAGAGTATAGTGTATGATAGTGATAGTGTATTTCATGATTCTCAGACATGTCTGTATTGATTTAACAAAGAGTTCATCTTAATAAAGCTGATTGTTTTATTATTGATAGAAATGCTCGTATGTGTTTATTTGTCATCCAGGTTATTTGATGAGGAGTTTTATGGCTGCCCTTTGATAAAGAAACCATTAAATGAACACAGACTGCTTTTAAATTGGGTTTCAGATTATCACCAGCATTAAAAATCAGCTGTGAGTTTTTGTTGAGGCTAAACAAACATTTCAGAAAGAACTGGATGAAATACGATTTTAAATAAATATTTTATTAACCTGCAGGGCGCAAGAGCTAGTGGAATGGTCAGATCAGCGTGGGAACTTTAGGGGAGTTCAGAAGATGCTGCCTGAGAATGGTTCCTGAAGAGTCGCTCCACCTGAAAGACACGGTATGAACATTGTGTGTGTGTATACGTGTGTGTGTGTGTGTGTGTGTGTGTGTGTGTGTGTGTGTGTGTGTGTGTGTGTGTGTGTGTGTGTGTGTGTGTGTGTGTGTTTGTTTTTCCCAATTCCTTGTTGTAGCTCTTAAGTTTTATTACTCTTTAATAGTGTTCATGTTCTGTACACTACTTTGTTTGCAATCATAAATCACTCATAAATTACCAGGTGCATGCACATCCCAGCTGTTTTGCATTAGGTGATGCCCATAACATTCCTCAAAATGTGGCAACTGCTGCTAAATCCCCAAAAGAAGAAGCATTTCATACCAGTCACTACATATCTGGCCTAAGGGCATCGTGCTAACGCGTCTAAAAAGATTACATTCGTGTGTCTTTAATTATGCATTCATAACAAATTCAAGGATTCAAATCTGATATATCAAGGTTCACATTAGTTAGTCTTTTTACATGTAAATGTACACACTCAGGAGCAGAAATGTAAGGCAAATGTATGCTTGTACAAGGCATTTATGCATATATCCATGTGTGTTCAGCTTCATGAATGAAGCCCAATGTCAGAGCCATAGACGTATACTTTGCAGACCTGATAGCAGGTTTGTGTGTAAGGCTCAGGGGTGTTTGTTACAGAAAGACCACAATGCGCATTACAAAACCATGAAAGAACCCCTTGGGTTAATGCATGGTGTTTAATGCACTCAACATAGTGTCTTAGAGCCCTGAATGTCATGTTTTGGGCTATAAAAATGGCTGGATGGTTTTCCATATAAAGCAATACTGGTGATATGTTAAACATTTAACATCCATAGAGTCATCAGTATTAGGACCAGAAGCCTAGATAGCAGGAAACCCAAAGAGATTGACAGACTGGCAAAGTCTAATTGTAGCATCTGTTGGAACCGACTGGAAGCTTGGGATGGTCACGGCTCAAGGCAGCACAGATTTATGGACAGTCAGGTGACCAGCTTTCCAGCTGGAAGCTGAGTTGCTCCCTGTAGGCTGTTGGCATGACGTCCTTGGTCACATCAGGAAGTAAAGTCATGATTAGACCTCAGTGGCCACATCATTGTCAGAAGGTGGTGTGACAACTTCCTTAAATCTAATGTGAGGAGGAATGATACCTTCAGTAACATCCCTAATGATGCCCCTGGAGCAACATACTGAACTGAATTGTATCCTCAGTGCATCCAATTCTTATGGAGTCTTCACTCTGGGGTATAGGGATCACTTGTTTCAGGAGGGTGGAGATCACTGTTGTCGTAGCAAGGCTTGTGTGTGTAAGGGCTGTAGTATGAAGTATGAATTGAATGAAATGACTTCTTCAAACTTGTCTGCTTAGGTTTGGAACTGAAGTATAATTAGCAATGAATGAGTTCATCAGGGGAATATTTAGTTGTGTCATATGTGATTCAGAGATTCAGAGGATGTGAATGTTATTTGGAACAAATGATGCCACTGAGAAAAAGAGGGCATGACATACTGGGAACCCATATTAGGATGCACACAGCATCCTTTTCATAGTTTCCTTCTCAGTGCAGAACTTGATGTCTCAGGATCATTATTTTGTCTGATGTGCCAGAACTCATCTTTAACCTGTTGGGATTTACCTTGTAATGAGCTAGGGTAATCTTCCTTATATTCGGACAAGATCGGAAAAGTGGTGGAGAGGAGACTTTACTGAACAATCTCCATAACCACAGTAGTCAAAATAATCATGTTGTACCTTAGCTTTATTTATTATGACTTGGAGTAATTTGTGTCTATATTTATTTACATTGAACCTAATAATTTTTAGACCTCTGCTTATTCAGAATTTATTTATTTATTTCACGTTACTTGTAGTATCTTCAGTTAAGACATTCTTGCAGATCATGAAGTTATCTGAATGATATTTTTATGTTTATTATTAGAATTCATTTATTTTATCACTCCACTTTTTAGAACAGATATTAAATGGGTTGTGTTGAACCGAATAGAATTTAGCAGTCAAATTAATTTCTATTTTCTAGACTTTTGTTTCTCTGTCTGTGTCTAGATGTCAAACACTCCTCCATCCTCCCTTCATCCGAACGGCTGCTATCCTGCTCCTTCTCCAAGCTCTACTCTTCCCTCTCCACCCATCTCTCCTGCAAGGTCAGGGGTCGTGACCTTTCGCTCTCCTGCCACACGCCACCTTGCCCACCTCGATGCCTGGAGAAGGCACAGCTGGGAGCCTGGTGCCGTTATGCAGGGCAACTCAAACCCTGACACACGCAGGTATATATACACACACACACACACACACACACACACACACACACACACACACACACACACACACACACACACACACACACACACATTCAATGCCACATTATGCAGTATTTGTAAGTGTGATGTTTTTAGTCTTAGTGTTGATTGATTCATAGTATCTTACTCAAGAGTGCCCTCTTTAATTAAAGAGCTTATACCTACTCCAAATTCTGTATTCTCTCTCTCTCTCTCTCTCTCTCTCTCTCTCTCTCTCTCTCTCTCTCTCTCTCTCTCTCTCTCTCTCTCTCTCTCTCTCTCTCTCTCTCTCTCTCTCTCTCTCTCTCTCTCTCTCACTCTGTCATTATCATGTTCTGCCAGTGTTAGTTTGGAAGACTTGGACATGGAGGAGATGGCATTGGTTCTGGATGGAGCTCTGGGCTGCTGCAGAGCTCGAGACACGCGCAGGTCTATCACCTGTGAGGGCTCTTTATCCTCTCTTACTGAGGAGGAAGCTGGGACTGAGACACAGACACAGCACTGTACAACACTGGAGGTGTGTATGCGAACGCTGTTTGCTGTCTACAACTTAGTTTCTTGATGAAATAGATGAAGTCACTGTAGAAATTATAGAATAGATAATGCAGGATTCCCGAGAATAGAGGTCCCTGAATGTGTCAGCAAAAAGAGATGCACAGATATTCATATCCTGGTTTAAGACTTTAATTTGCTGTTATTTTAGACATTATTTGATCATTATCTAAAGTCACAGAATGATACAGATTCACATAATTAAATTATTCTGAAGGTTTTTTCCTCTTATACAATATCAGTTTGCCAAGGTTTTCTTTTTATTACAAGAATAACACTTTTATTGTGCATATTTATCCATCTTGTCATAATAAAACATCATTTATAATCCATTTTTATTAGACTTATGAGTCCCTGTTAATTACTTGTTACTACAGAAATGATAACACATTATTGTATTATAATAGCATTGTAATATAAACCCATGCCTAGCCTTGTGCTTTGCCAGAGCCGTATTGTTATCACCTTTTGACCAATCAGATTTCAAAATGTACTACTGCTGTGGTCTAATGATAATAACATACACTGTAAAACCTAGGAACAGGTGGGTCAGATGTGTAGCTGCAGTGTCTCAGCTCCAAGCCTCTGTGTGGTGAGACGCACCCCAAAATCTTCTGCTCCTCGTCCACACTCATACTGCTATGGTAAGGAAACTGTGTGTGTGTGTGTCTGTGTAAGTCTGTGTAATTGTGTGTGAGTGTGTGTGTGTGAGAGTGTGTGTGTGTGTGTGTGTGTGTGTGTGTGTGTGTGTGTGTGTGTGTGTGTGTGAGAGTGTTTGTGTGTAATTGTGTGTGAGTGTATGTGTATAATTGTGAGTGAGTTTGTGTGTGTGTGTGTGTGTGTGTGTGTGTGTGTGAGTGTGTGAGTGTTTGTGTGTGTTTGTGTGCATGTGAGTGTGTGTAATTGTGAGTGAGTGTGTTGTCTGTGAGTGTGTGTGTGAATGTGTATATCTGTGTGTGAGTGTCGCTGTGTATGTGAGTGACTGTGTATAATGTGTGGGTTTGTGTGTAATTGTGTATGTGTGTGTGAGTGTGTGTGTAAATGTGTGAGAGTGTGTGTAATAGTGTATGTGTAATTATGTATGATTGTGTGTGATTGTGTGTGTAATTGTGTGGGTTTGTGTCTAACTGTGGGTGAGTGTGTTTAATTGTGTATGTGTGTAGGTGTGTGTAATTGTGTGTGTATGTGTGTGTAATTATGTGTGTGTGTGTATGTGTGTGTGTGTGTGTGTGTGTGTGTGTGTGTGTGTATGTGTGTGTAATTGTGAGTGTGTGTGTGTGTGTGTGTGTGAGTGTGTATGTGTGTGTAATTATGAGTTAGTGTGTAATTGTGAGTGAGTGTGAGTTAGTGTGTGTGTGTAATTGTTTGTGTGGGTGTGTGTAATTGTGTATGATTGTGTCTAACTGTGGGTGAGTGTGTGTAATTGTGTATGTGTGTAGGTGTGTGTAATTGTGTGTGTATGTGTGTGTAATTATGTGTGTGTGTGTGTGTGTGTGTGTGTGTGTGTGTGTGTGTGTGTGTGTGTGTGTGTGTGTGTGTGTGTGAGTGTGTGTGTGTGTAATTATGAGTTAGTGTGTAATTGTGAGTGAGTGTGAGTTAGTGTGTGTGTGTGTGTGTGTAATTGTTTGTGTGGGTGTGTGTAATTGTGTGTGTGTAATTTTGTGTGTGTGTGTGTGTGTGTGTGTGTGTGTGTGTGTGTGTGTGTGTAATTGTGAGTGTGTGTGTGTGTGTGTGTGTGTGTGTGTGTGTGTGTGTGTGTGTGTGTGTGTGTAATTGTGAGTGTGTGTGTGTGTGTGTGTGTATGTGTCTGTTTGTGTGCAAGCTCTAGAATGGTTCCTCTTCTTTCCTTGCCCTTAACACCATTCTGACCAAAAGATCAAACTTTTCCCATAGCTGTAGAATCAGGGCGCTTTGTGCGGAGCTGAGAATCGACAAACGCTCATGGGTTTTATCTTTCAGGTTCTGTTTGTTAAAGTTTGACTGTTAAAAAGGGAAGAACCAAACTTTAGTGTCATTTTAAAAGGATGTGTTGAGTTTCTGAAGCCCATGATATGTTTTCTGTTCCCAGATAATAATACAGAAAGTGCTCTTTACTACCAAGGCGGAGGCTCAACTCAAAGGTTCGTAACCTGAGTTTCAAACAGTTTTATTTATTATGACTGTTCATGTTCATGTTTGTTATCTTCCCAAATCCCAAGTATTATTATTAGTACTAGTTGGATTAGAGGCAGTAAATGGGGAGTACAGGTTGACCAGCATACATGCACACAAGTATATAAGTGGTTACACTGTTTTTCAGTGTTTTGTATTTCCTCATGGTGGTTAATCCATATTTAGTAGATATTTTTATTTATTTTATGTTGTTTCACTGTTTCAGAGTCACTTTTCGTTCATTAAAGACGGGTCAGTCAGTCAGATGGGTGAAGAAATTTGTGCATTTTTTTTTCCTGAACTCCTTCTGTATTGCACCATGATAGTGAATAAAATTAAAACAGCACATACATGTTTGATTGTTACAACTATTTCATATATACAGTAGCAGCATACAAATTTGAATCGATCTATAAAACATAATTTACCATGTTTATAAATTAAGCAACTCCATGTGTGGTCACAACCCCTAGTTTGAGAACCCCTGTGGTAGGGCAGGGTGGAGAGGCAGTAGGAAGAGCACTTCTATCCCTTAGGTGGTGTCAGGTCATGTTACATATATTAGTTTTACCCCAACTGGAATATGATTTAAATGTTTCAACACTTCTGATTCTGTGTCTCAGTTTAGACCGTGGGTTGTCCTCACTTTGGGGAGAGAAAAAAGGAGAACTGGACGAGGACAAAGAGGAGGTCGCAGGCAATGCTTTCATCCGAACATTTAGCTTCCTGTGCAAGATGACCACCAGTCGGAAGGTAAGACTCAAATCTGAGCTTCTATTTCATAATTATAGCATGTCATGGAACACTGGTCTGTGCATGCTTCAGTTTCGTTCTGGATAAAAAATCCCTCATAAGCAAAAAATATTTTTTTTAAATTCCCCTTTGTGTTTGTCAGTAATCTTGAAAATATGGTAGGTAAAACTGAAGAAAAAACAACAACAGTGTGATGTGTGTTACTGGGGTTTACCAGCAGTGGGCAGAATCATACCGAATACAATAAGAGAAATGGCAACTCTCCCCTCTCCTATTCACTCACACACACATACATACACACACACACACACACACACACACACACACACACACACACACACACACACACACACACACACACACACACACACACACACACCCTTTCTGTTCACTTCTCCAGTTGACAGATGAGTCACAATGACAGTTACTCATTCCTGTCTGCGAACCAGCCTCTTACTCATAATTCTTATTTGCAAGTACATTCAGTTAATTGACTTTGAGGACTGAATGCAAACCTATGAAAAGGAAACGAAGCACGAGCCAGACTAATAAGAAACTTCGGTTTCCCCAAGAAGTGTTTTTTCTTTTTGCCTTGTGGATTGTAGAAGTCCTGTGTTTATCACAAACATAAATATAATCGAATGACAGAATTTTTACTAACCTATTTTATCTCACAGATATGTAGACATGTTGGTTGCAATTGCAGATTTTTATTTTTATAAAGCGCACAACAACTTGACAAAGATAAACAACAACCATATAATAATGAAACATAAAGTCTATCAGCAAGGTTGTGACTCACATGACAAACACAAACAACAGAAAGAAATGCACCAAAACCACAAATTAATAAATAAATAAAATCAAGATATAAGGCGTAATGCATTACTTCATATCTATATCGATTTAGTATTAGCAATAATACTGCAATTGCATTAATTTTGGTTCCCTGTTGTTCTTTGTTTCAACCAACAAGTCTACCAAACATACCTCCCTATGTACCTCTACCTGATGGAGCTTATCAGTTAAAGAAATAGTCACAGGAGTTAAATTCCACAGCTGTCTCCTTGTACTGTTCCAAATCACACAACACACCATTCTGAATTGTGTTCACACTGAAACTTCCAGCAAGAAGAATTACACTTCAGGTACCTGGATGATGTTCTTATTCAACCTGAAAAACTCAAGTGTGGAACACTTCATGCACTCAACACTCACAGCTTTACTTGCGTAGTGTTAAGTGGGGAGGAGTTGCCGCGTCTGAATGAGAAAAATTTTAAGATGGCAGATGACACTCTTACAAAGATACTCACTTTTGTATTCTAGAGCTAGAGTACATAGTAAAGCAAGTGGATGCCTCTAACAGGGTAAAAATCCACATTCAAGTGCAGGGATAGCCAACGAACACGATTTATTAACAAAAATAACACAAGGACAGGAGGACAGGAGACACTGGGAAAACAAGGACAGGAGACACTAGGAAAAACCCTGGGACAAAACATAACTGGAGGCACCGAACAAAACTCATAGACAAGGAAAAACAAATTCGAAGACGAGGTTTTCGTGCCACAAAAGGCAACCCGGCAGGGATATATAGAGGAAACAATTTAATACACATAAGGGACGCGTGTCCAGAAGCAGGAAGGAATTGAGGCTAGGGTAGGCAAAGACAATGTACAGTATGTATATGTCGTGCATCCATCATACAAGTCTGTTACTATAGAAACCGTACCGTATTAGAACGAGCATATTAGTATGAATATGTTGTTTATGTTACAGCCAGAAAACCTGACTAATCACATCCAACCACAATTCTCGATTCCGATTGGTCAGCAGGTGTAATTTTTTGCCAGCTCTGTATAACTTAATGTTGCCTGGCATGGAAACTCTTCAAATTGGAGGATGTTGTGGTTTCTAGGGCACTTGACAAGCAGTGAATGTAATTTTTAAATTCAACAGGAAAAAAATAAAGGCTGGTGTAGTTACGATGTAAGTTATAACAAGAAATCATTTCTTTCACAGACAACACATAAAAGGTTTGACATGCTGTTGTTTAATAGGTGAGTAATATAAATTGTTAGTTTCCTCAGACTGCTGTGACAGAAGAGGAACGAAACCCTCTGGGATGTGATATTACTGGAAAATAGTACACTTCACCATTGATTACTTTCCTCTAACAGCACACCATGTTGCATTTTACTTCTTACATAACACACCCACATACGCTGCACACACTAAAGCACAGGGGACGACATTCTCATCACACAACACAGCAAGGCTAGTGTAGGGTTGTTGTTGTTTTTTAACAATAGCAACTATTCTCTTTGTGATCAGCTACATCATGATTTATGTTAAAAGATTTTCACTCATATTTTATTACCTCAAGTAATCAGGGCAGCTGCTTTTGTCCATCTCTCTATGTCTGTCTGTCTGTCTCTCTCTCTCTCTCTCTCTCTCTCTCTCTCTCTATCTATCTATATATATATATATATATATATATATATATATATATATCTCACACACACATACACACAAATACACACACATCAGCTGTTAAACACTCTATCTGACCTCAAAAACATACATACGCAGCAACATTACTGCTATGAGAAGGAAACTGTATGAACCGTTTTTGGAGTTTAGTTAACTCTCACTTCCTATTTAAAAAAATATCAGCTTAATCAGAAGAAGGCCTCTGTGCACTATTTGGTCATTAGAAGAATGTGTTAGTAATCTGTAGGGAAGCTAATTACATAAAACAAGTGAATATTTCTGAAACTCCTCCCAAACTAAATGGATAACCTTCAGTTTGAACCATGTAAATCTTATACTTTACACCAGCTCTCTAACAGCCACCACTAACTCGAGTAAGAGCAATCACACGGTGTGTATTTTTATTTTTTTTTCAATTGTTTGCGAGGGACATGTAAAGTCTGAAGTCTAATCCGATCAATCACACTTACTACTGCATTTTATATTGCTTTCAAGTCAAGAAGTAAAGAATCTTATTGTCATTTTAACCATATAGAAGCGGTACAGATTGAAATTAATCATTTCTCCAGGACCGTGAAGCTACGTATGTAGATAAACAACACAGAGCTAAGGACGTAAAGTAAGTTGTCCTAGCTAGATAAAGTGCATCGTGACAAAAGACAGTGCAAACCAGGACCTATACACAAAAATAGCACCGACCAGTGTACAGTATATTACACAGCACATTGTGCAAAAGTATAAGATTCTAACAAAGAGGTTTATTGTAAACATATCTACACTTATGTAATAGCAGCTGTTGGATAAGGTATTGAAATGTGGTGTAAATTAAATCACAAGTTTATTTTATTGCACTCATTCTGATACATTATTGTTTCTATAGTAACCACTCAGGACAGAACATCCAGCTAATCTAAGCCCAAATAGATAACAGATTCAAAAGTGCTGTTATTTTAACAAAGAATAAAGAACAGTTATGGGTTTGGTGAAGAGACTCTTGTGGATGGAGTTTGAGGAATCTTCAAAGGATTTGCTTTTCCCAGATTCTTAGTAACCTGATCGGCATCACTTTTGTCTTAACTTCAAGAGAGAAAAAATACAGGAGTAAATGACTGTTTATTGTCATATAGTGACATGCTGAGGAGATTCAAGTCCACGTAAAATTGTTTAATAAATAATAATAGTAACAGTGGTTCCAGCAAACAATCCAAAACAGTCAGCAAGTTCAAACCGAGTAAGGCAACAAGAGCAAGCCAAAATACACTTGGTGAGGACTGGTGATAATGACACAGAGCATATAATTAACAAAGCTCTTGGTTTGAAAAGTCTCCTACGTATAAAGAGTCAGGAGCTCTGCAGCTGTGAACGTAGCAGAAAACCCTAAAAGTAAAAATGTAGATGTTTGCTTGCTTTCAACATTTGTTTGAACAAATCTCATTTCTCTTACATTACATATTATAAGCGACTTAATTGTGTCCTGCACAAGACAGTAGTGAGAGCAGATCTGCTGTACAGTATGTTAGAGACTGTAGCAGTGATGAAAAGACATGAGGCAGAGATGAATGTAGCAAAGATGAGGATGTTGGGGTTCTCTTTAGGAATGATGAAGATGGACAGGATTAGGATCAAGCACATCTGAGGGACATCTCAGGTTGGCTGTTTTGGGGACAAGATCAGAGA